>NW_026867500.1:206363-294283 GCF_020745735.1 Hemiscyllium ocellatum | reverse complement strand
ACCTCCTCTCTTACTTCTCTCCAAGGCCCAAAGCGATCCTTCCATTTCCGACACAAATTCACCTGCACCTCCACACACACATCATCTATTGCATCCGCTGCACCCGATGTGGCCTACTCTATATGGGGGGAGACAGGCCACCTACTTGCGGAACGTTTCAGAGAACAGCTCTGGGACACCCACACCAACCAACCCAACCATACTGTGGCTCAACACTTCAACTCCCCCTCTACTCCACCAAGGACATGCAGGTTCTTGGACTCCTCCATCGCCAGACCATAACAACACGACGGTTGGAAGAAGAGCGCCTAATCTTCCGCCTAGGAACCCTCCAACCACAAGGGATGAACTCAGATTTCTCCAGTTTCTCATTTCCCATCCCCCCACCGTGTCTCAGTCAAATCCCTCGAACTCGCACCGCCTTCCAAACCTGCAATCTTCTTCCTGACCTGTCCGCTCCCACCCCACTCCGACTCATCACCCTCACCTTGACCTCCTTCCACCTATCGCATCTCCAACGCCCCTCCCCCAAGTCCCTCCTCCCTACCTTTTATCTTAGCCTGCTGGACACACTTTCCTCATTCCTGAAAAAGGGTTGATTCTCCTGTTCCTTGGATGCTGCCTGACATGCTGCGCTTTTCCCAGCAACACATTTTCAGCACAGTTCTGTTCTAGCCTGTGAGCGAAACCTGGATCTGAAGGAATAAAAGGGGACATTCACAACATCGATCTGAAATTAGATGCGTGACAACAAAAAGAGCCATCATTAACAGTTGGCTTTTGAACTGGAGAAGGTTTCTCGTGAAATTAGCTTGCGGGTTGAGGTATGCAAGGTGAAGATCATTTAGATAAACACGGAAATGCTTTCCTCCTTAGCAGACAGTGAAAGGAGTACAAGACGCAAAATTATTCATTTTCGATGAGTGATAGAGAGGACTGGGAAGATTAGTATTATAAACTGTGAACAACAAAGGGTCATCCAACCAATCGGAGACAATGGGCGGGGAGATCGTGTTGCTTGCCCCAAGACAATGGAAAGGTGGGTTTTTTAAAAAAAAGTTTCAATGGAGACTATTTTTGAATTTTTCAATCTTTTTCGAAATGTTATTCCAGACCTCTGGAAGGCTAGAACATTGGAAAACTTTCAAACATAAAGAAAGGTATATTCACAAATGAACAAAGGGAAATTACGACAGAAACCTAGCACAAAACACCAAAAAGTGTAGCAAAAGCTTCTGTTGGTACGCTGAAGGGAACAGACTCACTAAAGTAAACGTTGGTCCCTTGGAAGATGAAACCGGTGTCTTAAGAGGGGGGGAGCACTGAAATGGCAGAGATGCTAAGTCAATACTTTTCCTCAGTTTTCAAGTTGGAGGACAATAGTACCATTCCTATTGGAACGGACAAGTCAGAGGCTACAGAAACAGTTAAAAACTTAAACAAGCAACGTCGTCGATAGGGAAAAGGTACACAGCACACTGTTAAGATTGAGAGCGGACAAGTCCCCTGGGCCTGATGGCCTACATCCCAGGGTACCATATGGACTTCAGTAAGGAGTCTGACAAATTTCCCCAAGGAAGATTGGTTAGCAAGGTTAGATATCATGGAATAGAGGAGGAGAAACTAGCCATTTCGATACAGAACCGGCTCAAAGTTAGAAAACAGAGGATGGTGGGTGAAGGGTTGCTTTTCAGACTGGAGGCCTGTGATCAAGGATGGGTTCTGGGTCCACTACTTGTTGTTATTTATATAAATGATGTGGATGTCAATATAGGAGGTACAGTAAATAAGTCTGCAGATGACACCAAAATTGGAGGTATAATGGACAACAAAGCTGGTTAGCTCAGAGCATAACAGGAGTTTAATCAGATGGTCCAGTGGGCTGAGGAGTAGCAGACGAAGTTTAATTTCGATAAATATGAGGTGCTGCATTTCGGAAAAGCAAACCAGAGGAGGACTTCTGTATTGAATGGTAAAGTCTGAGGGAGTGTTCCTGAACAAAGACACTTTGGAGTGCAAGTTCATAGTTCCTTGAAAGTAGTCACAGGTAGACAGAATAGTCAAGAAGGCATTTGGTGTGCTTTCCTTTTATTGGTCAGAGTATCGAGTATAGAAATTGGGAGGTGATGTTGCTGCTGTACAGGACATTGGTTAGGCGACTTTTGGAATGTTATGTGCAGTTCTGCTCTCTTTCCTATTGGAAGTTGGTTGTGAAACATGAAAGGGTTCAGAAAAGATTTACAAGAATGTTGCCAGGGTTGGAAGATTTGAGCTATCGGGAGAAGCTGAATAAGTTGGTGCTGTTACCCCTAGCACATTGGAGACCATGGGTGACCTTATAGAGATTTATAAATTATGAAGGGCATTGATAGGATAAACAGACAAGGTATTTTCCCTGAATTGAGGGAGTCTAGAACTAGATGGCACAATTTACGGTGAGAGGGGAAAGAAATAAAAGGGACTTCAATGACAACATTTTAACGCAGAGCATGGTGCGAGTATGGAATGAGCTGCTTGAGGAAGTCATGGAGGCTGGTATAATTACGACACTTTAAAGGCATCTGGACGGGTACATGAATAGGAAGGGTTTAGGGGGATATGGGCCAATTCCGAGCAAACGGGACTAGACTGTTTAGGATAACTGGTCAACATGGATGAGTTGGACTGAAGGGTCTCTTTCCATGCTGTAATTTGTGTGACACTGTGGAATTCTCTGCCCAAGGGAGCAGATGAGGCAGCTTCATTAATTATATTCAAGACACAGTTGGATGGGATATTGCATGTAGGGGAATTAAGGGTAGATGGAATAATGCAGGTAGGAGGAGCTGAGCTCATGGATAGATCAGCCATCATCTGAATAAACGGTGGAGCAGGCTCGATAGGCCAAATAGCCGACTCCTGCTTCTATTACTATGAACCGACAGCTTTGTATTTCCCATGGCGAACCTATCTAACCTGCACATCCCTGGACATGATGGGCAATTCCAAATCAAGGCAGGTGAGCAATGTAGTAATGTGGAAAGTGAATGTCAGAGAACAATAGAAAGGGACAAGGGAATAAATGTACCACCAATAAATGCTGCATTGAAAAGATCACAAAAATTGAAACTAAAGACTGTGTCTGCACTGGAAGAAAAGTGAACGAATTGACTGAAGAAAATAAGTGTGATCTGAGACTCCTTACAGAGATGTTGTTTTACGATGACAAGGATTGGATCCTGAATATTGAGGGTACGTGCCATTCAAATCAGTTGGGAAGTTCGGTAAAGGTAGAGGGTTGGCAATGCAAATCAAAGCACTGATAACATGGTAGTCTGGTGACAGCTTGGATTACAGGTCCTGATTTCTCTGTCCTCTGTTGGTCTCCCTGTTCCCACAGAAGTAGGTGTTGTCTGTTCTCAGTTCAACTGGATTTCTATTGAAGCTTTGACACCCCCCCGCCCACCACCCCGCCCGCCCCAACCGCACCCCCCACACCGGCCTTTTACACCTTCCCGAACAATAAAACATTCAGTCGATCAAGGCCCAACCCACAATCTCCCAGCCTGTCAACCATCAGACAGAGAGTGTCAACATGGCGGGAAATAAAACAAGCAAAGTGAAAATGTGAAAATCATTGTCCTCAAGTTTCTCTCTGAGATTCGCACTGCCTTTACCTGCCCAACACCCAAGTCTAGATACTTGGAACTCGGGCACAATTAAATAATGAGAAGTTCAAATCCATTATGTCCAAATCACACTGCAAACACTCCAGCACCATTTCCAAACCGAAACATCGATTCTCCTGCTCCTCGGATGCTGCCTGACCGGCTGTGCTTTTCCAGCACCACACTCTAGAATCCAACTGCAGGGGTCTGAAGTCTGGAACTCAGAATGGCACAATTAGTTATAGCAAATAGATGCTAAAGATGTTCAGGTCCCATGTATGAGTAAGGTTGAGGGGTGCAGCTTAACAGTCGCAGTAAACTACAAATCACCAAAATTATCATGGAATGAGACAGAGATCAGAAAGACTCACCACATGACTCCAGTCAAACATTCAAACATTACTCGAGGAAAAGCCTGGAAATGCCACACCGCCACCCTCCGTCCCCCCCCAAGCCGCCCATCAGGGTGGCGCGGTGGCTCGGGCGGTGGTTCCCGCCTCGGGCAACTGTCTGTGTGGAGTTTTCACATTCTCCCCGTGTCTGCGTGGGTTTCCTCCGGGTGCTCCGGTTTCCTCCCACAATCCAAAACTGTGCAGGTTAGGTGAATTGGACATGCTAAATTGCCCATAGTGTTAGGTGGGTTAGCCAGGGTAAATGTAGGGGAATTGGTCTGCGTGGGTTGCTCTTCGAGGGTTGGTATTGGGCCGAATAGCTTGTTTCCACACTGTAGGCAATCTCATCTAATCTGTGAGAGGAGTTTCTCCGAACCATCACTGTCAATATTGGACTGAAATTGACATATTCTCCCTTCGGCTTCCGGATCATCAGTGCGCATGTTCCCAACTCCAGCCCATGTGCCTGTAAGCGTGCATTGCGCGTGCTCGTGCGACTCCTGCATTAAGAATGGAGTGTGATCACATTTGCATGCCATGTTGGGTAAAATATATGCCATGGAAGACCGTGATTTTACATCAGACAGAGCGATTATAGATTGGTCGCTGAAAAAAGTTCGAAATTAATAAACATGGAAATTTTCTGAAAGGTAGCTAGATTCAAGGAAGGGTTTTATAGACTGGAATCTAATCAAGAGACGGGGTTTGTTAACTGGCAGAATAACACAATCAGAAGTGAGCTACAGACGGAAATTTGATCGAGGGAATCAGGATGATTACATCCAGTATAACAGAAAACTGAGTGTGTAATACAGGCTATAATCCAATTGAGGGGTTCGGGATAGTTTGTATATAGAATAACATACTCGGGAATGAATTACAGACTGGAACCTAATCAAGAGGATCGTTGTGATTTATATAGAGAATAACGTACGCAATAGTAAATTATATCCTGGAATCTCATCAAAGCACCTTGATGCTACACTGCATCGAATGCAGCCTTGAGGTCAAGGGCTATCCATCTCATTTCACCTCTAGGATTAAGCTTTTTTGTCCATGTTGTAACCAAGGCTAGAATGAGATCAATACCTGAGTGAGCCTGGTGGTACCCAAACTGGTCACCCAGCAGCTCATAGCTGAGAGGATGTTATTCGATATGTTACATACCTTTATCGATAATTGAGAGTATACTGATAGGACGAAAAATCCTGAGTTGGATGGGTACTGCTACTTGTGCACAGGCAATCTGGCAAATTTCCAGATTTTTGGGTAGATGCCAATGTTGTAACTGCACTGAAGAGCTGAGAAAACTGAATGCAGTTTGTATTACACTCAGAGCAAGTGAATGATCTCCCCCTAGTGTGAGCTCATTGATGTGTCAGCAGAAGTGAATTCTTTTACACACTCTCACCAGAATGAATGTGTTGATGTATCAGCGGGCAGTTGGACTATCTGAATCCCTTTTCAAACTCTGAGCAAGTAAATAATTTATCTCCAGTGTGAACTCGCTGATGTCGCAACAAGTTTGATGTCCGTGCAAATTCCTTCCCACATACAGAGCTCATAAACAGCTGTCCCGAGTGTGAACTCGGTGGTGCACAGTGAGATTGACTGACTATGTGAAACACTTTCCACAGGAGGTTCAGCTAAACGGTATCTCCTCAATGTGATAAGCAATTTTTTCTGGAAGCTGGAATACACTGTGAATACCTTTCCACGTGGAGATCCGGCAAAAGCTTATTTCCAGTGTGACTGTATCAATCAATTTCCAGCTAGACAGGGTAACTACAATCTCTTCCCATAGTCTCCACATTTACATGGTGTCATCATAGTGTTGTCCAGGACAAATGATCAATGCAATGTTATGAAGTGGAAATCATGTATTGTCAGTTTAAGGTAGAGAGTGCTTTTCTCAACTTAAAGTACAGCTACAGCTGCAAGCAAAAAGTCGGGCTGTTTCAAATGTAGCAATTGGTTGTTAAATGGATACCTGTGTTCTGTTTGATGTTTTGACAACAATTCAAATTTAATTAATTTAATCTATGCCCAGGATACCAGAAGACAATTAGATTTGAATTTTATTGTTTTGATCCCTGGAAATCAATCAAATAAGAAATTAATGTGTTCTTTGGGGGATATAAACTCGGCATTTTGAAAGTTAGTGGGAGAGCAACTGCCGATCTAATACTTTGCTCTCAGAGAAATTGAAAACACTCTCCATCAAAGGTACCTGTTCACGTGAAACATACAGTAAAAAGAAGAGCATCCAGGAAGATCAGAAGGTAGAAAAGTGAATACATCAATGAAGAGTAGACTGTGTGGCCTTGAGATTAAGTTAATGTGATGTTTAATAAATATGTTATTAGAATAGCATATTAAGTTGCGTCGAGTTGGGGTCAGATAGTAAGTAGTTATTTCCCCTCCCCCCACCTTTTCTCAGTCCCAACCCTCAGACGCAGCACCGCCTTCTTGACCTGCAATCTTCTTCCCGATCTCTCCACCCCCATCCTTTTTTTTTAAGATTACTTACAGTGTGGAAACAGGCCCTTCGGCCCAACAAGTCCACACCGACCCGCCGAAGCGCAACCCATCCATACCCCTACATATACCCCTTACCTAACACTACGGGCAATTTAGCATGGCCAATTCACCTGACCCACACATCTTTGGACTGTGGGAGGAAACCGGAGCACCTGGAGGAAACCCACACAGACACGGGGAGAACGTGCAAACTCCACACAGTCAGTCGCCTGAGGTGGGAATCGAACCCAGGTCCCTGGCGCTGTGAGGCAGCAGTGCTAACCACTGTGCCACCGTGCCGCCCACTTTCTCTGGCCTATCATCCTCAACTTAACCTCCTTCCACCTATCGCATTCCCAACGCTCCTCCACCAAATCCCTCCTCCATACCTTTTATCTTAGACTGCTTGGCACCCCCACTCATTCCTGAAGAAAGGATTATGCCCGAAACGTCGATTCTCCTTCTTCTTTGATGCTTCCTGACCTGCTGCACTTTTTCAGCAACACATTTTTAAACTCTGATCCCCAGCATCTTCAGTCCTCACTTTCTCCTAGTAATGTTTCACGGTCAGTATTTGAGTGACTTTCGCACAAATTGCTGGATTCAAAGAACTCCATGGTGACCCAATGGTTAGCACTACTGCCTCTCAGCTCTGGGGACCTGGGTTTGATTCCAGACTCGGGTGACTGCGTGGAGTTTGCACTTTCTTCATGTGTCTGTGTGGTTTCCTCTCGGTGCTCGTGTTTCCTCCCACAATTCAACGATATATGGGTTTGGGCGGTTGGCCATGCTAAATTGCCCATAATGTGCAGGGATGCGCAGGCTGGGTGGGTAAGCCATGGGGAATGCAGAGATATGCGATGGGTCTGTGTGGGATGCTTTTAGGAGGATTGGTGTGGATTCAAACGGCCTGCTTCCACACAATAAGATTTTTATGATTCTTAACTCCTTTCATTACCTTAAACAGTGCGATTTCTCAATCTCTAATTTTTCCTGATTTAAGTTTGTTTTACAGAGAATCACAGAGACACATTTATCAGCGAGAATTCCAAGCAAATATCTTGTCAGGATCTTAGAGTGAGTCAATTCACCAGGATTTGAAAACCATTAGATTGTCAATGCTTGTCTGTGGGAAACGTTTGCAAACATCAGTGTACCCAGTGACAAATAGACAAGTCCTGCACGAGTTCCACAGATTGAATAGCATCCCACCAATCACAGCAGGGAGAGATTGTATCACCACAGTGGCTCAATCCCAGCCTCAGGCGACTGTCTCTGTGGAGAGTCCACATTCTCCTGGGGTCTGCGTCAGCTCCATCTGGGTTCTCCAGTTTCCTCTCCCAATTCAAAGATGGGCAGGTTAGGTGATATGGCCATGTAAAATTTTCAATCGTGTTCAGGAATGTGTAGGTTAGGTACATTAGTCAAGGGTAAATGTTCAGTAATGGGGTAAGAGAATAGGTCTGGATGTCTTTATCCCCAGAGGGTTGGTGTGGACTTGTGGACTGTAGAGATTCAATAAGTCTATTAACCCTGTCCTGTGTCTGGGGATGAATCAGCTGATCGCCCAATATGGAGAGACATGCTCTACACCACAGAAACAATGGAAATGTGCAAACTGTGGGAAGCGATGCAAATGTCTATACCTGCTGGAAATTCATTGATGCAGTCACGCTGGAGATAAGTCATTCATCTGCTGTTTGTGGGAAGGGATTCACTCAATCACCCGTCCTTGAGAAACAAGAATGCACTCAGTGGGGAGAGGCCATTCATCTGCCCTGAGTGTGGGAAGAGATTCAGTGTCTCATCCTACCTGCTGATGCACCAGTGAGATCACGCTGGCGAGAGGCCATTCCCCTGCTCTGATTGTAACAAGGCATTCTCTGTTATCAACCTCTAGGCAGACCAACTGGTAACTGGTTAACACTGAGAGATCTTTCAAATGCTCACTTTGAGAGAAAAGCTTTAAATACAGAGATGAAATGCTGATACATGAGTACGTTCACACTGGGGAGAGGCCATTCCCCTCTCTGTGTGTGGGAAACGTTTTGTCCATTCAAAAAAACCTTCTGAAACCCCAACGATTACACACTGGTAAGAAGCTGTTACCTGCTGCTTTTCTGGGAAAGCATTCATTCAGTCATCCCAACTTCTGAGTTCACACCTGACTCAGGCAGCTGTGTGCTGCTGCTGCTGCTGTTTTCAGTAAAATTCTGATGGATCTCCCTGCCCCCACCCCGCCCCCCGCCCCGCCGTCCCCCGCGGCAGGAGGACCAGGAAACAGATGCAGTGGAACAGGGAAATGTGGCGCTTGTGATGTCACATGGGTAGGCCAGCAGAAGGCGGCAGTGTGTTACTGTACTTCTCACAGAGAGAGAAACTCTGTCTTTGAAAGAATGAATTATAAACGTGATCAATCAAAGTTTGTCCCATTGCAGGCAGAGCTAGGCACACACCAACACGCACAGGCGCAAAATCAGATTCACAGACAGATATAAAGAAACTTTCAGACACACACGTCCGGGACAATGTGTGCCACTGCAGACAGAGTTTGTCATTCATACACAGACAGATACACTCAAACTTCCCTCCAATATAATCTGTGTCCCATTGCTTGCAGAGATAGTCACATCAACACAGAAAAACAGACATTAACACAGAGATGGAAGCGCAATATGGTCAGAGTGAGATACAGAATCACTGACTTTTACAAACATGTCCAGAGATATACTCAGACAATGTTGTGTTCAGCTGTGTGAAAATCCTTGTTTCCTTTTGAAATACATTTGTGTCCTTTGGGTGCAGAAGCCCGTGTTTTGTTGTCTAAATGAAAGTGTGTTGTGGCTGCTGCTGGTTTGAAATTGCAGCTTTGTCTCTGTGTGGATTTTAAGTCTGTAATCTGTGTGAGGTGAGGAGGTGGGGGGAAGAGGAGAGGGACAAACTGACAGGTAGTTTGAACTAAACTATTGAATTGCTGCTTTCTCTTACACCACCCCCACTTCTTCACAATTCATAACTTGCAATGCTCCATCCCTGGGTGAGGTATACTTTGGGTAGAAGAGCTGCGTTTTGGGAACAGAAGGATCTTTAAGTCATAGACCTGAAGGTATTTAAAGCTGGTCCTGTCAGCCAGAGTTCCCCTTGCCATGTGGATGGAGCAGGAGGTCAGTATCAAAAGGTTTCTGTGTGTGTGTGTGTGTGTGTGTTTGTGTGTGTGTGTGTGTGAATGAGTGTGGGTACTGTAAGAGTCTCAGTGTCAGTTTTGATCGATTAACCACCGTCCGTCACCCCCACACCGTCTCTGAACCATCCAGACTGACGTAGATTCTAGGAGCAGGGTCTGTCTCTCATGGATGAGAGGTAGTGTATGAAACCATAGAGAAAGCTGGGACCCACTGGAATTGTATCCCTTCCTCAGTCTCTGAGAAACTTTCCTTAACTTCCGTTTTTCTGACTTTTCTCCCTTTTCTCGCTCACTCTCTGTCTCTCATTATTCTTGTCTTCCACTCCCATCCGTCTGTCCTATGGGTTCAGGAACATAATTGTTTGAAGTTTGCGTCACCTACTAATCCTGATCACTCCCTGTACGAAAACATTCTTCCTAATGTCACTTTTACTTCTTTTCCTCGTGACTTTAAAACTCTGCTGAATCGTTATCCATCCTTTCGGGCGTGGGAGCACTTGCACTGCATTATTCCTGTGTCTAGATCCTCATGGCTTGAAAAACGTCAACCAGGCCAGCTTTCAACCTACTGTTCTCCAAGGAGAACTGTCCCAACTTTCCAACCTACCTTCATTGCTGACAATCCTCATACACGGCACCATTAACGTCAACCTGTTCAGCGCTGTCTGCAATCACTTCACTTCCCCGCTTCCTGAAGTTTCACGCTCACAATTGAGCAATAATGCAGCTGGAGGATTCATTCAGAGTCGGACTGCGCGGGCGAACCATGTGCAATGTCTGTTTTCACTTTGAACAAGTGTTTCCTTTTCCCATGTTTACTGTAACGGGAGCTCGTCCCCATCCCGACTTCAGGCAGTCCGATCTCGTTGCATAAATGGGCTTTTTGAGAAAATTGCGCCGCGGTTTCTGCACAAGACAGCTTCAGAAATGAGGACTCGTCCAGGATTCAAACCCGGGATCTCTCGCAAATCCAACCACCTGCAGGCCCGAAGCAAGAACCATACCTCTAGACCAACGAGCCACAAAGCGCCCACGTCCGCCCCTGCCTTTATACCTGACGCTCCGAGCGCCCTCCCCTGACGCAGCTGAAACTTGCTCAGTGTGAAATATGTTTGAGTTGCTCCAAAAATCGCAAGCAACAATGAGATTCCAGAACATTTGCTTCTCATTCCGTCTCCCTGCGCCCAGGACGCTGCTGTCCCGTTCCCAGTAACCGGACTCTCTCCTCGGGCGGATAATTAAACCATTTTGTTTCTACTTGCAAACTCTTCTGGGGAGGGCAGAGCCCATTCGCTCTTCTGCTCTCTCTCAATCACTTGGGATGGGAGACGTCAGTTACACTAATGCGTAGGAAATGGGCAAGTTTTAACTACATTAAAAAGGTCTGTAATCAAAGAGACAGAAAGATGCTGTGTTGGTGGGACAGAGAGAAATGGACACTGGAAACTGTTCCCTCAGGTAAATTCATATGAGTGTATTTGTGTGCAGCCGGATCGGTGCTCAGAATTTGTCTTCACGCAGCAATCCTGCAGAAAGACTTTTCTAACACGGACGTCTGTTTCTTTGCTGCGAACGGACAGCAGTGAATATCTGAGCCCCAACTGTCCCAGATGAAGTTGAAAATGAGCCATTGTTTCTCCCTCAGCCGCTCTCTCCCATCGTGACGTCATTCCGCCGCAGCCTGAAGCCGTTCAGCCAATTATTTCCATGCGACTCTCTGTCACTTGTATCTCTCCGAGGTGATTCGCAATCGGTGATATGTATCCTAATCATGGGGACTGTGTCTGTGTTGTGATGCTGCTTTCAAAATGCTGATCGTCCTGTCATTCACATCTGAACCGGAGTGGGGAATTATTGCAGGGAATGAATGCGACCGCAAACAATGTGGCTTTGTGGCTCAGTGGTTAGCTGTGCTGTCTCATAACACTCGGTACCTGGATTCGATCCTATCCTTGTGCGGTTTGTTTGTGTGGAGTTTGTTCAATCTCCCCGTGTCTGCGTGGGTTTCCTGCGGTGCACCAATTTCCTTCCACAGTCGAAAGATGTGCAGATTAGGTGGACTGACCATGCTAAACTGCCCCATAGTGTCCGGAGGTTAGGCGCATCAGTCAGAAGTAAATGTTGAGTCTGGGCGTGTTACACTTCGAAGGGTTGATAAGGACTTGTTGAGCAGGAAGGCCTGGTTCCACACTGTAGGGATTCGAATTCGAATTGTTTCAACTTCACCAGCTCATTCCCATTTCAGAGAAGAGGAGTTAGGATTCAGTTCAGAGCAGACAGGCGGAAAACAAATCAAATCTCCACAAGCACTTCTCCTCAATTGTGTAAATTGGGCCAGTGTTCAGTGACATATTCAGCTCAGATGCTGGAAGAATTGGGAAGCAGAGGCAAAGGCAAGATATAGAGCAGAGTACCGTTACAACGGGAAGCAATAGCAGACGATAGTTTCGATCGAGGGACATGAACCCAGCACGCTGCCGCTGCGCCACTCTACTTGTTTCGAAACTTTTCTCTGACACCCGAGCGGCCAGTGACAAGCATTGCCCTCCTCAACATAGGATACAGAGAATGGGAAAAGACCACGCAGACCTCCACGAGTGTGTCACCTCAACTGTGCACATTGGGCAGTATATCAATGTGAAATATTAATGCTGAGTTGTTTGAGAAGCAAAAGAGAAGGCGAGGTGCAGAACAGAGCGCTCTTAGACGGGTAAGCTCCTAGGAGAGAATAGGACATGGCGGATTTCAGGCCCTAAAGTCATGGAATTCGACATTGAAGACCGGGGGGCTGTCGGGTCTTCAAGTAGAAAATGAGGCGTTGTTCTTCCATCTGGAGCTGAGCTTTGCTGGAACACTGCTGCATGCCTGAGACAGAGATGTTGACCAGGGAACAGGGTGGCGTGTTAAAGTGACAGGCAACCAGAAGCTCAGGGCCTTTTTTTGCGCGCAGAACCGAGATGTTCTGCGAAGCAGTCACTCAGTTTATGCTTCATGCTACGTTGGGGAAACGACACTGTGAGCAGCGAATGCAGTAGATTAGTTTGTGGCAAATGTACAGGCAAAGTGCTGCTTCACCTGGCAGATATGTTCGAGCCCTTGGACATTCAGGAGGGAGCAGGTAACTGGGCAGGTGTTACACATTCGGCAGTTGCAGGGGAAAGTGCCTTGGGACAATGGGAGGTGGGTGTGGGGTATTGAGAGTGAAGAAAGAGTGGACCCGAGGTGTAACGCTGCCCATTTACCTCCTCTCATATATAAATCCGTGACGTTGAAAGAACATTCCATAGAATGATTCAGTACCACGTGACTCATGAACTAATTAGTATTCATGTTCCGGGGCCAGCATCATTATTGTGTCACAGCAGCTGCAGGCCATCACCGCGGGTTCGCCCTATGACGTCATGGTGCGGCTGGAAGCCCCGGGACAGTTTATCAAAGAAATCTCCCTGTGGGTCAGGGCAGCCCTGCATCGGGAAGCACTGGGATGGTCAATCACTACCAGTTTACATGGGGAACACATCTCCACATTACACAGCCTCGAGGCAAACTTCCAGTCCCTCCACTTAAAGTTCAAGAGCCCTCAAACCGAAATTCCCCAGGTCCGTTTGGAAGAATGTTTCCATGTGTTCGCAAAGTTTATCTATGAGCACTTTGTTAAAGTTTGAACATTGCGAGTATTGAAATTTTGTGCTTTTGAGCGAAATCACAGTTCGAAAAAACAGAATGTGGGAATTGAGACAAAGTTTATATTTGCACGACGGCGATATGTCTGCGGGTGCGTGATGGGCGCATCACCCAGAAGGGAAACCATCTCTCCTATTCAGTCAATGTCGTCTTTAGCATCTTTCCCGCAAAACGGCACACTGTTCTGCACCTCGCCTTCTCATCTGCTTCCCAAAACATTTCGACATAAATATTTCACATTGATATACTGGCCCAATGTGCACAGTTGAGATGGCACACTCGTGGAGGTCTGCGTGGTCTTCTCCAGTTCTCTGTATCCTATGTTGAGGAGGGCAATGCTTGTCACTGGTCACTCAGGTGTCAGAGAAAAGTTTAGAAACAAAACGGTTTAATTTTCTGGCAGTAGAGAGGGCCCGGTTCCTGGGGACGGGCAAACGGCAGCAGGGAGACAGAACGTGAAGCAGCTGTTCTGGAAATTCTTTGCCGCTTGCAATTCTGAGAGAAATGTCAAATGTATTTCACACTGAGCAAGACTCAGCTGGTTCAAGAGGTAGGGCGAGGGTGCGTGCGCGCCTACTGTGTGGCTCGTTGGTCTAGGGCTATGATTCTTGCTTTGAGCGTTCTTCAATGCAGAATTGCGAGAATTCTCGTGTTCAAAATCCGGGCAAGCCCGCATTTCATGACTTGTGCAAGAGTGCCCGATTAATTTTCTCAAAAAACACCTCCGTTAAACGAGGTTGGGCTTCCTGGAGTAGGAATGGGGCAGAAAGCAGG
Source organism: Hemiscyllium ocellatum (assembly GCF_020745735.1). Lineage (NCBI taxonomy): Eukaryota > Metazoa > Chordata > Chondrichthyes > Orectolobiformes > Hemiscylliidae > Hemiscyllium > Hemiscyllium ocellatum. Next base: position 280,082 of record NW_026867500.1, on the reverse strand, counting down.
GAAGTGAAATGACTGGAAATAGCATTGAACAGGTTGGCGTGAGGAATTTGAGCAATGTCAGCATGAGGGGAGATTGGAAATTGGGGCAAGTCTCCTCGGAGAACAGAAGTTTGAAATCTGGCCTGATTGAAGCTTTCCAAGTCATGACAGAGAAAGTAATGTAGTCACAATGCTCCCACGCCTGAAAGGATCGGCAACGATTCGGCAGAGTTTTAAAGTCATGAGGAAAAGAACTAAAAGTGATATTAGGAAGAACGCTTTCGTACAGGGAGTGGTTGGGGTTCGCAAATTCCTATCTGACACTGACAAAGAGGCCGATTCAGTGGACGCAAAAGGGAATTCGGTGGTCATGTTTAAAGTAACAATGTGCAGAATTACACAGATAAGGCAAGAGAATTATACGAATACAGACACACGTTTACTTACGGTGCAGAACCAGCAGAGTAAATTTTGTGACTCAGAGTGAAATCACAGGTCGACCAACAGAATTTAGGAATTTAGAACAAAGTTTAATTTTACACAGCTTCTATACTTCTGAGCAACAGTATATTATGACACGACAGCAGTGGAGGTCTTTGACATCAGTCTCGAGCACACATGCCACACGCCAGTCGAAAGGCTGAAGGGACCTGTGGAAAGCGTGCATCCACAGAGACAAAGAGAGACAAATGACGACATATATTGAGGTTGATACTGAAAGGACGAATTCTCCATTCGACATGGATGCTACCTGAAGGAAAGGAAAAGAAAAATGTGACCATTTAAGCACAGCTCTTCACCAGTTCAGGGCAAAAGAATACAGCATTAGGGCCACTAATCTCCTTTTAAATTTGTAAAGGTGAAGTTAGTAACTGAACGAGAGATTTTGATAAATGCGCGGATTCGACAGGCGAATATGAGCATTTCCCCGGTGTTATAACATATCAATGCAAAGCTAATATTAACTCGGTTGCGCTCCATAGATGCTGCCATGTCTGCCGAGTTTCTCTATCAGTTCATGTTTTTAATTCATATTTCCAGCATCTGCAATCCTTTGTTTGATGTTGACCTGAATAGTTTTTGGGACAATATCAATCCCTGCCAGCTTCACATAGTATTTCATGCTCCGAAAAAAAATGACAAAGGAAAGGTGCAGAATTCCCATTCTCTGGCCCGGACTGGGACCCTTACGACAGCGTGAAAGGCACAGCATCCTAACCACTTGATTACCGGTGGAGCGAGCCAATGTATATTTGTTCAATTGCACTATTTTTGCCTTTTCATTTCTGATCATCTTCGATGCAGATTGGTTTCTCCCTGTCTTCGAGTTTTTACAATGTACAGAAAGACCTTTCTGTCCACTGTGCTGTGTGGATTATCAGATATCTATCTGTCCTTGTCTCAGTTTCCAGCTTTTCGCCCATAGCCTTGTGTATTCTGATGTTTCCAGGGCTAATGTTAATGCGATTCTCCTTGTGATCTCACAATGACAAAATTGAAACCCCATTGAGGAACTAATCGTCATTTTATCCACAGAGGTAGACACGCAGATACATCCGCTGAGAGGGGCAGAGATCTCAGGATTATACCAACTCCATGTGCTTCATGTCTACCAGTTTCTCCAACAAAAGGCAGAGTGGAATACAAGCCATTTTCCAGACAATGAGAGCCGTTGTGGTGAGCTGCTTGATACAAACACAGGCAAATCGTGAAGATAATCTTTACCTGGAAATCAGGGCCAGGGAATGTCAGACATAAGGTATTGGGAAGTGATGAGCTTGCACACGGCCGGGTAAGAAGACACCGGGAACTCATCATCCTGATTCTCCCAGAGACTGATTCCAGGAATTCGAACAGTGCCAGTTATCCCAAATTCCAATGCCCCAATGCACACCACGTCCGACAGACAGATTGGGACAGAGTCGGTTCAACACCTTCCGAGCTCGGACACAAATTGCAAACATTGCCCAGTCACGTCACAAAATGAGCTGATGGAAGCAGGACATAGAGCTCTCCAGGACAGAGAAGGTTCTTTGGCCAAACAAGTCTGTGTCAGTCGAAGACAAACCTCTCATTATCCTGGTCTCATTTCCATACAATTGGCTCATAGCCTCAAAAGAGGTAGACATCTCAATGTGTCTTAACTACTCTGGGGGTATCTGCTTGTTCCACACTGACAGGCAGGAGGTCGCTAATGCCCACCAGTCCCAAAGAGGGTGAATATTTATCCCCCTCCACAGATATGAATGTTAAAGAAGAAACCAGTGAGCAAGGTCCCATTCTTTTCGACGACATTTCTCAACTGGAGATGGCAGGGCTCACACCAGCGCGGGGAAACCACAAAGGATTTCAAGACCATCGCATTAACCACTCGGCCCACGAATGTATACCTGCACAGACTGCTTTACTTCCCAGGTCTCTCTCCCGGTGGAGTTGAGAAAGAGTGCACCACCAGGCCAAGGAAACAACGGGCGGGAGAGCAGCAGGCACGCCGCCCCTGGGTGGGTTCGAATCACCAACCTTTCAGTTAACAGCCGAACGCGCTGACCAATTGCGCCACAGAGACAGGCGATGTCGGGGACTGCGCCATCGCTAAGGGTAGGCTATTAGTGAATTCATAATTCAGCCTGCCCCGCCTAGAATTACAATTGTCGTCTACCACTTTTACCCTTCATTAATAATGCCTGGGACATTCATTGTGGAGACACACTCTGCAGACACATCCATGTCACTAGGAACTAGTTTTCTTCCTCCGGGTCCGTCTCTCTCCGAGCCTTTCAGTGTTTTGCCTGTTCCCGAGTTCCCTCATTGGCTCGGAGGCGAGAAGGGGATTGAATTCCTGATGTGGAGGAACGACAATTCTTTCAATGTCTCGGATCAGTTCATGTCCCGAGAACATCAGAGTCAATCTCCCGGCCTCTTCAACAAGGGGACGGTGTCTGGACTGTCTCTGGACAATCGAAAGGATGAAGGAAGATTGATAAATGTATTTACTGACAGTTCTGTTCATGCCCTGTGAGCGAAACGTGGATCTGAAGGAATAAAAGGGACATTAACAATATCGATCTGAAATTGGATACGTGACAAGAAACAGAGCCATCACTAACAGTTTGCTTTTGAACTGGAGAAGGTTTCTCGTGAAATTAGCTTGAGGCTTGAGGAATGCAAGGTCAACATAACTTAGGTAAAACACGGAAACGCTTTCCTCATTAGCAGACAGTGAAAGGATTACAAGATGCAAATTAAACATTTTCGACAAGTGATACAGGGGACTGGGAAGATAAGTATTATAAACTGTGAACAACAAAGTTCTGGAGCACAATACTTACATTCAAAGACCGAAAACATCCAGGTCCTGATTAATCAGATTGCATTGTGGTGCTTTTCTGCAAAACATCCACTTGCAATGTCCTACAAAAGAGTGACAAAACCCATCCCTGTCAGCCCAGGATAGAAAATCCGAAGGGATGAACGTTTGCTTATTTTCTGAAGATTCACAAAGCTAAGACTGGGTTTTGGTGATTGTTTCCTTTCCACTCCCAGGAGTCGCAGTGGTTGGGGCGGTGAGTTGGGGAAAGTAAAATGTGCCCGTCAGCAGCGTGTGGGGCTATTTCAGCTTCCTCTCATCTGAAAACGCTGTGACTTGACTCCGATGTTCTGAGAGATATTTATAGATGCAAGGCAGTGAAAAGATTCTCATTCCCGCAGATCGGGAATTCAAACCGTATGCCGGCTTCAGGACAATGAGAAAGATTAATTGGGGTGTGTGAAGAAGCTGTGAGCTGCATTTCAAACAGTTAGGTGGACTCAGATGCGTCATCCATTGCGCCCCTGGCCCTGTGCGTATCTAACGCCACCATGCTGCAGAGTTCTGACGCTAACACGGACATGCGTAGCAATGGGAACAGTCACAAGGTCAACAACCAAAGATAATCACCGTCACTGCTTCCCTTCCACAGTCCCAACTTTGTGAACGAGTACCTTTCACTGACAAAGGAAACACCCTTGTCCTCAGGTGCCTGCTTCATTTCGATCACGATTTCCAGTCCCTCACTGTTCTAGTCTCATTTGCAGACATTTGGCTCATAGCCTCAAAAGAAGCTCTGCGGATATCTGCTTGTTCCACCCGAACAGGCAGTGGGTTGCAGATTCCCACCAGTCCCAATGTGAGTGAAATATTTTTCCCCCTCCACTGATTTCAATCTTAAAGAAGAAGCCGGGGAGCAAGCTCCCTTTCTTTTCGACGACATTTCTCATTTTGTAGTCGGCAAGGGTCACACCTGCGTGGGGAAACCGCAATGGATTTCAAGTGCATCGCATTAACCACTCGGCCCACGAATACAGAACCACACTGACAGCTTCACTTCCCAGGTCTGTCTGCCTGTGGAGCTGAGAAAGAGTGAATCATCGCAGAGTTTGTTTGAATGCAATCATTTCACAGTGATTCGAAAGAGTCAAATATCTGCACACGGCGAGTCTAGGTGTTTCATGGCAAAAGATGAAATGAACTTTCAGTTAAAAACAAAACACGAAACTGCAGGAGGAACTGAGAAGGACAGGCAACATCTATGGAATGAGAAACAGACACAGCATTTCAGAATTCCTCTTACTCCGACAGGTACTGTCGAACCTGCCGAGCTTCTCTTTTTGTCTCGGCTTCTCAGCATCCGCATTCCCTCACGTCAAGCATTAATTCAATCTAGAAACCACTTTGGGGAAAGGATTTCTGTTTGCGAACATTTTCCTGAGCCCATTAAAAGCGGACCGCTTCAAAGCCATGGGAGAGCAGCGAGCACACCGCCCCTGGGTGGGATCGAACGACCAGCCTTTTAGTTAATAGCCGAACGCGCTAACCCATTGCGCTACAGAGGCAAGCAAGAGCGCGGGCTGCACCATCGCTTAGGGGAGGCTGTTAGTGAGTTTATTATTCATCCGGCCCCGCCGAGAATTACAATTGTCGTCTATCAGTTTTACTTTTACATAATAAAGCCTGGGACATTCATTGTGGAGACACCGGGGACAGTCTGCAGACACATCCATGTCACGAGGAACTAGCTTTCTACTCCGGGGCCGTCGCCCTTCGAGCCTTTCAGTGTTTTGCTTGTTCCCGAGTTCCCTCATTGGCTCGGAGGCGAGAAGGGGTTTGAATTCCTGATGTGCACGAACGACAATTCTTTCAATGTCTCAGATCAGTTCATACCCCGAGAGCATCAGAGTCAATCTCCCGGCCTCTTCAACAAGAGGACGTTGTCTGGATTGTCTCTGGACAAGAGACAGGATGAATGTAGATTGGTAAATGTATTTAGAGACAGTTCTGTTCGAGCCCTGTGTGCGAACGTGGATCCGTAGGAATAAAAGGGACATTAACAAAATCGATCTGAAATTGGATACGTGACAAGAAACAGAGCCATCACTAACAGTTTGCTTTTGAACTGGTGAAGGTTTCTCGTGAAATTAACTTGAGGCTTGAGGTATGCAAGATCAACACAACTTAGGTAAAACACGCAAACACTTTCCTCTTTAGCAGACAGTGAAAGGATTACAAGACGCAAATTAAACATTTTCGACAAGTGATACAGGGAATTGGGAAGATAAGTATTATAAACTGTGAACACCAATGTTCTGGAGCACAACACTTACATTCAAAGACCGAAAACATCCAGGTCCTGATTAATCAGATTGCATTGTGGTGCTCTTCTGCAAAACTTCCACTTGTAATGTCCTACAAAAGAGTGACAAAGCTCAGGATAGAAAATCTGAAGGGATGAACGTTGGCTTATTTTTTGAAGATTCACAAAGCTAAGACTGGGTTTTGGTGATTGTTTCCTTTCCACTCCCAGGAGCCGCAGTGGGGGAGAAAAAACACCATCTGATTCACTCCTGTCCCTTTTTAGTGAAGGAAGCTGCCGTTGCAGGAAAGGGTCCACTCAGTCATCCCAGCTGCATGCTTTACCTGGCTGTACCAGTGATCCAGTAACAAACGGACAACTCAGCTGACCAACAAAGAAAGTGGGGTGGGGGGACTGGGTGCACTTTGAGCTGGAGGTGTTTTCTTTTAAAAGCACTTATTGTATGCCTCTTTTCCTGGTGAAATCTGAAGCTGTAACAAAATAAGGTCGTAGTAAAGGTTACCTGAACATACCGCCAGGTTCAGACTCTGCGAGGTCCAACAGGTTTTTGTTTTAAAGCTGCTCATTTCTTTCAGCCTCCAGCACTAATGTCATGTCTCAGAAGGATCAGTGAATGAGTAGCTAATCTTGTTAGAAATTGTATATTTTTCAGGATTACAGGTTCATTGTTTCATTGGCATTGCAAAGTTTACTGGCAACAGTTGGAGGTGTGGGCTGTATTCACTGGAAATAAAGTTTTAAAATCTCACAAACACCAGGGTATAGTCCAACAGGTTTATTTGGAGGCACTAGGTTTCGAAGTGCTGCTCCTTCATCAGGTAGCTGTGGAGTAGGATCACAAGGCGCAGAATATAGTGCAAAAAGATTATTGTGTCATGCAACATAAGTGATGAATTGAAGAAACCTAGATTTCTGTTAAATCATTCATCTTTTAAAATGGATTGCAGATTTCGGCTAACTAATCTGTACATTCCAGAACTTCTTTTAAGTCACGTTTTCCAGGAAACTTAATGTTTTATAAAAGGAGGTAGCACCTCACGTCAAACAATGCATGAAAGCTGTGAGGTTAGAGTCTGTCTGTATCCCAATCTTGAGTCAGACTGGTTCTACTTCCAAATATATAATCCTGCAAATGCAAATTCACTCCAAATGCGTGAGTGCATGCATGAGAGAGAGAGTGTGTGTGTAAGTACGTGTGCATGCTGGGTAAAGTGTGTGTGTGTTGGAGTACAATCATGTGCGAAGATGTATGCATTGGTGTGAGTGTAGGGACGTATTATTGTGTGTCTGAGAGAGAGCATGTCTACCGGAAAGGCTCTGCACGAGCGTGTGAGTGTTTAAGTGTGTGTGTGTGTGTGAGAGAGAGAGAGAGAGAGAGAGAGAGCATAACAGTGAAGTGGGGTTACCTGTCATGTGACATGAACCCAAGGTCGCGGTTGAGGCCATCCTCCTGGTTTGCCAAATTGGCTATTAGCCTTTGCTGGGCCACTAAAAGTGATTAAGCAGTTACACAACACACATGGGAGAGGGCAGGGTGGGACTTGTCTTTCGATTTGCAGAAGGTGGGACGTTCTGGGTGTTGGAAACTAGGGAAAACACACACTGGAGGACCTTCGGCACAGAGAGATGGAGCTGGAAGCCAGGCTGGAGACACGTTGGGGGAACCACTGTGGATACAGGCCGTTTGGCCCACCAAGTCCATACTGACCCTCGGAAGAACATACCCCCACCCCCGACCCACCCGATAACCCCCACAGCTTATCCCTGAATTTCGAACGCCCAATCCATTCTAGCCTGCACATTTTTGGAACATGGAAGGAAAACCAAGCACCCAGAGGAAACCCACGTAGACAGGGAGTGGGGGAGGGGTAGGAAAGGGCAAAATCCACACTGTCACCATGAGGGTGGGTTCAAACCCAGGTCCCTGGTGCTGCAAGGAATTCCCTCTCCAGCACTCGGCAACCGATTGGCTTCTGCCCAATCCTGGTGACACTCCAGTCAGTTTGAGGAAATCAATTTGCTTCCATAGAGTTTCCACGGGTCAGGGGTCGTTGTTACCCGCCAGATTCAACAATCCAATGAAAGGCTCGTCTACAGCGAGAACACTAGTCCACATTTCGCGAAAGAATTAAAGTTCTCTCTGCAATTAGAGCCCTTGAGCACTCCCACGCAGGCTGCGTGTAGTCATGGGGATTCTCAATGCATGTTGATATTCGAAATTCCCCAATCCTGGGAAAAAAGATTGAGTGCATTCACCCTCTCCATGCCTCTCAGGATGTCTTCACCTCTATAAGCCCGCCCCAACCCCCCGAGGCTCTTATGCTCGAAATAAAAACGTCATAGCTTGTCCAACCTCTCCCTGTTACTCAGACCTTGAGTCCTGGTTTCTTGTAAATGTCTTCTGCACTCTTTTCATGTTTAATAACATCTTTGTTTCGCAAGATGATCAAAATGAATCACAATACTCCAAGTGTGGCCTCACCAATATCCTGATTAACTGCAACATAACTTGTCAACTTCTATACTCAATTCCCTGACTGATGAAGGCCAGTGAGGCTTAAGCCTTCTTCACTGCCCTGTCTACCTATTTTGTTGGTCATATCGGACCTGCTCCAAACTGGATAATCTAACTGATGTGACAGGAAACCGCTTCCTTTCTTGAGACAAGTCTCCCAGAGAGAACTTGCTGGCTGACTGTCTGAACTACTGAACCTCAGTGCCATACTACCCGCAGGAGGGGGGTCCACATATTTGCGTAAAGTGGTGCTCGAAATTTTTATCATCTTTGGGATGGATCTTCATTCATTCAGTGCTATGGAGTCATGTAGGCCAGAAACATACCCTTCAGACCAACCAGTCCATGATCCTCAACTAAACTAATGCCCCCTGTCTGCTCTTGGCCTATAACCAGTTTGTTAGTAGTTGTGTTTATGTTTTAACTGTAACGATTGGATAAAAAAATTGCTGATAATTGATTTTAAAGGGTTGGGGATTTATTTTTATCACTAGAACAGGTTACACCACTTTTCAGGCTAATTTTACCTAATGTAGGGCAACATGTTCCTCTGGGTGTTTCTGTTTGAGATCTTGAATGCTGCTGTGATGTCCTGCTGAATACAATGGAGTCAATATTAATCCTAGCCTCACTGTGGCTGTGGGTGAATTGCCTTAATTTGGCTCCTGACTCAGAAACTGCGCAGAGAATCAACTGCTGAAACAATGATTTACACTTTATTGTATGTAGCAACCAAAGATAACACCCCCCCCCCCCCCACTCAAGTCACCAAGTTCAACCTCAGTCCCAACTTGGGGATCACCCAATTGATGGCAGAATTTAACTGACTTTCCACCGACAATATCTGTCTCTGGAAGTGTTCAGGGATTCACTGCAGTGTTGTTCTTCCAAGTACTGCTGCTGCATCTTTCTGGGTTTAAATTCTGGTGGAGATTCCTCACTTTGAAATCTGTGGTGTGATGTTTCTTTAGATTCTAACACCACCTCCACACATTGCTAGAGACCTCCAGTGTGTAGCATACCTTCTTAGCCTTGAGGTTTAGCTGTCTGTTTGAAACAGCCTGTCCTGCAATTAACCTCTTGGCGTCAAGGCCATCCTTCCACAGACAGACTAACTTGTCCTTTTGTCACGAGTTTATTAAAAACTTATCTCATCTGTCCCAGGAAACAGCTTGTTGTTATACATCCTTCTTCCCAGGGATAGTTAACTAGCAGAAATTAGGCCATTCAGCCCATTGAATCTGCTCCACCATTCAATCCTGGCTGATAACTTCCTCATTCCCATTCTCCCCGTAACCCTTGATACTTAAGAATGATTATATGGTGGAGCAGACTCAATGGGCTGAATGGCCTAATTTCTGCTTCTGAGGGCTTATGATTTTGCAGTTTCTCAGTGGCCCTTTTGTTTCTTGGTCCAGAAAGAGTTATTGCTGACTCAGGTAGTGGAAAGTTCTGGAGTTTACAGGACCACACCATATTCCTCTCTGCATTGTCCAGGAATAACTATTCCTTCTGAGATATTGGAAATTCCAGAGCTACCTTGGTATCCCTGAATAAAATCGGTTTGTCAGAAAATCTCTGCTGCTACTCTGGAACAGAAGGATTATGGGGAGAAAATTCAGAAATCGGATGTGCAAAGAGACGATGGAGTTCTATTCCAGGATTCTCTCAAGGTAAACTTGAAGGTTGAATCACTAGTTGGGGAGGCAAATGCAATGATGGCATTTATTTTGATCAGACTTGAATATAAAGGCAGGGATGTACTTCTGAGGCTCTGTAAGGCTCCGGTCAAGCCGCATTTGGAGTATTGAACGCAATTTTGGGCCCCATATCTCAGGAAGGATGTACTGGCCCCTTTATTATTAACTATTCAATTCAGCTCATTGAATCAATTCTGCCATTTATTCAGATCACGTTAGCTCTGGTAAACATCAACTCCACTTTCTTGCTATTTCGCCATAATCCTCAATTCCCTCACTAGTTAAACAAAAACTGACAGCCTTGAATGTACTTTACGACCCAAGCTCAACAACCCCCTGTAGTAACATGTTCCACAGATTTACTGCCCCAAGTAAAAATTCCTATCTGTCTTCAACATGCAATCTCTCATTTGCAGGTTATTCCCTCTGGTGCTAGACTCACCCACAAACGTAAACTTTTCCACATCAAGCCTGTCAAGTCTCCCCAGAATCGTTTATGTGAAAATAAGGTTACCTCCAAATCTTCTCACTTCTAATAAGTATAGGCCCAACCTATTCACTTCTCTTCATATGATATTCTTTCCATCCTAGTCAACCTTCTCTGGACTGCCTCCAAAGCCAGTATATCTTTCCTTGGGTAAAGGACCCACCCAGTGTTCAGTTGTGGCCTGACTGGTGCCTGACATAGGTTCACTATAACCTCCCGACCTTTACACTGTATTTAAAGGTAAACCTCCCATTTGCCTTCCCTATTTTTCACTGAACTTGGAGGAAGAGATGCATGGGTATGGGCTTCCAAATCCCTCTATTCAACAGCTTTCTCCATTTAACATTCAGCACTGTTCCTCCTGGCAAAGTGCACAACCTCATTTCCCCAAATTCTATTCCATCTGCCAAAGGTTTGCTCATTTGCTTAATCTGTCTATATCCCTGTGCAGATATTTCATGTCTTCTCACCACCTGCCTTCCCATCAACCATCTTTTCTGCAATCTTGGCAATAGTGCATTCACTTTACTTATCGAAGTAAATACTTGTAAATAATACATATTGGAAATAAGTTTGGCCCCAGCACTGATCCCTGTGGCACACTACTAGTTACAAGTTGCTATCCTGAACGTACCCCTTATCCCAATTGTATCATTGGTTAGCCAATCCTCTATCCATGCCTCTTTGCTTATTATTTCATGAGATGTGAATATCATTGGGTCTGCCAGCAACCCTTCCCAAATTGTCCTTGAAAAAGCGGTGCTGAGCTGCCTCTTAAATTGCTTCACATTATGATTTGGTCTGCAATAATGTTCAGGAGCGAGTTCCAGGTTTTTGATCAATAACAAAGAAGCAATGCGATATATTTCACAGTTGGAATGCTGTGTTCACACTTACCTGCTCTTGGTGGCTGAGGTGATGGCTTGGAAGGTGCCATTGAAGAGCCACCAATTAATCAAGCCAGAATGATAGATTGTGGCCAGAGATTCTGCTTTTCGACTTTCATCATCAATCTAAAATTTTTCCCGCCAAGAGTTTAGTCTCAAACTGCCACACAATTCCTCCTGTTATAGCTTCAATCAACTATAATAATATGACGATTCTTGGGATGATTTTTCACACCTGAGAGCAAAATAAATACAGATCATTGTTTCCAGCTTTGGTGGAACAAAAAAAAAAGCAAAGTGGTGGATAATTACAGTTAGTGCAAATAAAGCTAGCGATCGATATAGACTAACCCTGTTCACTTCAATGGCCAAATTACATTTTGAAAACCAAGTACACTCAGACAACTTGTAAAAGTGGTTCATAGGAGGAGAAATGGGGCATTGAAGAGGAGTGAAATGATTGCTTTTGGTCACCGCCACCATTGTCTGAAAAACAGGTTGAAAAGATTCTTAAATGGTGGGCAAAAAAGTGGAGTGGTATAACACTTCAGACACTGCAAAGTGTAAGATCACTTTCAAGTGGAAGAAAAAGACATTTCTTACTTCGAGAAGAACGGGGGAACAAATGGGGAATAAATCTGAATTGGGAGCTCTTTCTTATTAAGGATGTTCCTTCACCACAGTCTTGGTTTAGAGCAAACGTTCTTCATCAGGAATGAAGGTTGGTCCAACGGGGCTGAGAGATAATTGGGAAGAGGATGGGGATGGAGGGGAGGTTGCTGTGAATGAAATAGGTCGATGGAGGTGCTGATTTATCGTGAGAGGTAAGACAGGAAGGTGGAGCGAATAGGTGGGAAGCAAGATGAAAATGTAGGACAGCTCAAGAGGCCAATGCCGAGTTGGAAGGTTGGATCTGGGACAAGGCGCATGGTGTGGGAGTGAGGGTGAGGGGAAATATGGAAACTGGTGAAATCGACATTGATCCATGCGTCCCAAGGCGAAAGATGAAGTGTTCTTCCTACAAGCGTCAGGTAGCTAGAGCTTGGAGGGGGATGGGGCACAGGACTTGCATGCGCTTGACGGAGTGGGAGGGGAAGTTAAAGTATTCAGCCACAGGGCGCTGGGGTCATTTCGGTTTGGAGTCCTAGAGCTGTTCCCTGAAATGTTCTGCAAGTTGGCATCCAGTCTCCCCAATGTGTCAGAGCAATGGACATATAAATAAATCTTACAAACAAATTGTATAAATTTTAGCATGCCAGAGTTATTATCTTTAATGAAGATAATGAAAATATTTATAAAATTAGTGACTGTTTGAAACGGTTTGTTGGTCAGGCTCAACTCATCACCTTCAAATGAGACAATGCCATTGATAGCGGTGAATTGCTCTTTTTGCTGTAAAATCAGAAGTTCTTGATTTATTTTCACAACTCACTGGTATTCACACCTGCACATTCAATGTCAAACTCTGACATCAGAAATGAAATTACACCATTAATTTTGACTTACAACATTCGAACAAACAAATTAATAGCACACAGTGTATACCAAGTCTGATTCATATGAAATCAAATTTGACCAAAAAAAATACAATCAAGATGTAAGATAAGAAATGGGGTAAGGGCAGAAGGCAAGAAATGCAGCATCATAGAAGGTGCTCCTCCAGGGAGTGTATTTTACCAACTACAACTGCTAAATATAAACAAACATTCTGACTTGATCCTCCGGTTTTAATGTGAACCAAAGCCCCATACAGTAGGTACCATTTAAATAAGTTAATAGAGACAAGCCTGGAGCAAATCCAGCCTCCAGTTGGGCCCCACTTTTGGAGCTCGGAGCTTCCTCCAGCCCCAGGGGGTTGTTGAGCTACTGAGCTCCAGCTGCCACTGCCACTGCTCTACTGAAGAAGCTTTGGGAAGCAGATGCAAAGGCAAGATACAGAACAGAGCACTTTTGCCAAGGAAAGCAGCTTTTGAAGACATTGAGCAATAGCATCACATGGTTTTGACCAATCGACCTCTGGGTTATGTGCCCAGCACACTCATGCTGCACTACTCTGCTTCGGTGCTCCCAGTCGCTGGATTGTGGATCAGTTTAAAGTCGATCCTATATCTCTGATAACATCACTACACAAGGCAGTGAAGAAAGGTTTCGGCACACTGGCCTTCATCAGTTAGGGAATTGAGTATAGATGTTGGCAAGATATAGTGTAGTTATATAGGACATTGATGAGGCCGCACCTGGAATATTGTGATCAGTTTTGGTCCCCTCGGTACCGTGTGACTTCTGACATCTTCAACTCTGGGTTTGTGTTGAACTTGATAGGATATTTTGTCCAACTCAACATGTTTAAACAGTATCGCTCGGAGGTAGTCATTTGAAACATTTGAGGAGGTGAGCTCAACAAGATTGAACTATTCCAAGTTACTTGGACTCTCTTTTAAACTTACATCAGGACCAGTAGTCAGAGACGCATGCAACATGGAAACAGACCCTTCAGTCCAACTTTTCCATGCTGACCTGATATCCTAAATTAATCTAGTCCCATTTGACAGCACCTGATCCATATACTCTGGAAGCTCATTTAATGTATGTACCACACTCTGCATGAAGAAGTTGTCCCTTTAATATATTTCGCCTCTCACCCTAAACCTATGCCCTCTAGTTCTGGAGTCCCTCATCCCAGGGAAAATACCTTGTCTTTTACCCTGTCCATCCCTCTCATGAATTTGTAACCTCTATTAGGTCACTCCTCTGCCTCCGATGCTCCAGTGAAAACAGCCCCAGCCTATTCAGATTCTCCCTGTAGCTAAAACCCTCCAAACCCCAGCAACATTCTGTAAACCGTTTCTCATAGAGAAGTCAACGTTTCAGTCCTGAAGAAGGGTTAATACCCAAAATGCTGACTACTCCACATCCTGGTGCTGCCTGGCTTGCTGTATTCTCCCAACCTCCTGCTTGCCTACTTCAGGTTGCAATATGTAGTGACTCAGTGGTTACCACTGCAGCCTCACAGCACCAGGGACCCAGGTTTGATTCCAGCCTAGGGTGACTGTCTGTGAGGAGTTTGCACATTCTCCCAGTGTCTGCGTGTGTTTTCTCTGGGTGGTCCTGTCCAAACATATGCAGGTCTGAGGTTTGATGAAGGCCTTCCTGCACTTAGAGCAACTGAGCAACCTCTCCCCCATGTGGACCCACCAGTGGGCCAGCAGGTCAGAAGAAAGAGCAAAGCCCATCCTGCATTCGGGGCAGAAGAACGGCCTCTCCTCGGTGTGGACCCACTGGTGTCTCAGCAGGTGGGAAGAACTACTGAAAGCCATCTCGCACTCAGGGCATGAGAACAGCCGTCCTGGGTGTGGACCAATTGGTGCGTCTGCATGGCAGAGGAATCACTGAAGGCCTTCCCGCACTCACGGCAGCAGAAGGGCCTCTCCTCTCTGCGGACTCATTGGTGCTTCAGAACCCTTTCAAATTTCACAATATCCTTCTGATTGGAGGGAGACCAGAATTGCACACAATATTCCAAAAGTATTCCACAATATTCCAGTGTCCTGTCCAGCCACAACGTAACTTACCAACTCCAATACTCAAGTTAGAGGATTGCGGAAGTTTTAAAACTCACAAAATAAAACAGCAAAAATGGAAGGACAAACCGAATTTTTGAAGTCAACTTGGAAGCATCATTGAGAAATCGGCGGACTGGGTTTATTAGGTACCTGTTCTCCTTAAATACACTATATACATCTTTCTCTTCTGCTCTTCGCAGTTTCTCTGTGCTGCAGTGTGTAGTGGCTCGTTGAAATAATGTCCTGATGCAGCTTAATAGAACATAGAACATAGAAAATTACAGCGCAGTAGAGGCCCTTTGGCCCTCGATGTTGCGCCGATCCAAGCCCACCTGACCTACGCAAGCCTACTATCCTCCATATGCCTATCCAATGCACGTTTAAATGTCCATAAAGAGGAAGAGTCCACCACTGCTACTGGCAGGGCATTCCATGAACTCATGACTCGCTGAGTCAAGAAGCTACCCCTAACATCTGTGCTATACCTACCACCCCTTAATTTAAAGCTATGCCCCCTCGTAATAGCTGACTCCTTAGGTGGAAAACGGTTCTCGTTGCCAACCCGATCTAAACCCCTAATCATCTTGTACACCTCTATCAAGTCACCCCTAAACCTTCTTGTCTCCAATGAAAAAAGCCCCAAGAGCCTCAGCGTTTCCTCATACGATCTTCCTACCATACCAGGTAACATCCTGGTAAACCTCCTCTGCACCCGTTCCAGTGCCTCCACACCCTTCCTATAGTATGGCGACCAAAACTGCACACAATACTCCAGATGCGGCCGCACCAAAGTCTTATACAACTGCAACATGACCTCAGGACTCCGGAACTCAATTCCTCTACCAGTAAAAGCTAGTACGCCATATGCCTTCTTCACAGCACTATTTACCTGGGTGGCAACTTTCAGAGATCTGTGTACATGGCCACCAAGCTCCCTCTGCTCATCCACACTACCAAGTATCCAACCATTAGCCCAGTAATCCATCTTCTTGTTACTCTTAACCAAAATTGAACTCCATTTGCCACCTTTCTGCCCAGCTCTGCAGCTTAACTATATCTCACTGTAACCTGCCACATCCTTCCTCACCGTCAACAACTCCACTGACTTTCGTATCATCCGCAAACTTGCTCACCCAACCTTCTAGCCCCTCCTCCAGGTCATTTATAAAAATGGCAAACAGCAACGATCCCAAAACAGATCCTTCCGGAACACCACTATGAACTGCACTCCAAGATGAACCTTTACCATCAACTACTACCCTCTGTCTTCTTCCAGCCAGCCAATTCCTAATGCAAACCTCCAACGCACCCTCAATGCCATACCTCCGTATTTTTTGCAGTAGCCTACCATGGGGAACCTTATCAAACGCCTTACTAAAATCCATATACACTACATCTACCGCTTTACCCTCAGTCACCTTCTCAAAGAATTCAATAATGTTTGTGAGGCATGACCTGCCCTTCACAAAACCATGCTGACTATCCTTGATCACATTATTCCTATCCAGATGTTCATAAATCCTATCCCTTACAATTTTCTCTAAGACTTTGCCCACAACAGAAGTGAGACTCACCGGCCTATAGGAACTGGTGTTATCCCTACTCCCCTTCTTGAACAAGGGAACCACATTTGCTATCCTCCAGTCTTCTGGCACTATTCCAGTAGACAACGAGGTCATAAAAATCAAGGCCAATGGGTGTGCAATCTTCTCCCTTGCTTCCCA
Source organism: Hemiscyllium ocellatum (assembly GCF_020745735.1). NCBI lineage: Eukaryota > Metazoa > Chordata > Chondrichthyes > Orectolobiformes > Hemiscylliidae > Hemiscyllium > Hemiscyllium ocellatum. The sequence continues at coordinate 263,597 of NW_026867500.1, read as the reverse complement.
GAAAATGCTAGGATATATGCCATCAGGCCCACGGGACCTATCTATTTTCACCCTTTCCAGAATTTCCAATATCTCTTCCCTACATACTTCAAAGCCATCCATTAAAATTAATTGTGACTCAATATTCACATCAGCAACAATGTCCTGTTCCTGAGTGAATACTGATGAAAAGTATTCATTCAGTGTCTCCCCAATCTTTTCGGCCTCCATGTGCAACTTCCCCCTACTATCCATGACTGGACCTATTCCAACCTGAGTCATTCTGTTATTCCTAACATACCTATAGAAAGCCCTTGGGTTGTCCCTAATCCTACCAACCAAAGACTTTTCAAGTCCCCTCCTTGCTGCTCTTAGCTCTCTCTTTAGATTCCCCCTGGCTACCTTATAACTCTCAATCGCCCCACTTGAACCTTCACGCCTCATCTTTACATAGGCCGCCCTCTTCCGTTTAACAAGGGATTCAAATTCATTGTTAAACCACGGCTCCATCACACGACCCTTTCCTCCCTGCCTGACAGGTACATACTTATCAAGGACACTCAATAGTTGCTCCTTGAACAAGCTCCACATCTCGATTGTGCCCTTCCCTTGAAGCCTACTTTTCCAAGCCACGCATCCTAAGTCATGCCTCACCGCATCATAATTTCCCTGCCCCCAGCTATAACTCTTGCCCTGCAGTGCACACTTATCCCTCTTCGTCACCAGAGTAAAAGTCACCGAATTGTGGTCACTGTGCGCAAAGTGCTCACCTACTTCCAATTCTAAGACCTGGCCTGGTTCGTTACCCAGAACCAAATCCAGTATGGCCTCACCTCTTGTTGGCCTGTCAACATATTGTGTCAGGAAACCCTCTTGCACACATTGGACAAACTCCGCCCCATCTAACGTACTCGAGCTATAGCTTTCCCAGTCAATATCTGGAAAGTTAAAGTCCCCCATAACTACAAGCCCATTACTTTCACTCTTCTCCTGAATCATACTTCCAATCCTTTCTTCTACGTCTCTAGGAGTATTACGAGGCCTATAGAAAACTCCTAACAGGGTAACCTCACCTTTCCTATTTCTAACCTCAGCCCAAACTACCTCAGATGGCGAGTCTTCATCCATCGTCCTTTCCACCGCTGTAATACCATCCTTGCAAAGCAATGCCACACCTCCCCCTCTTTTACCCCCACCTCTGACCCTACTAAAATATTTAATCCCTGGAACCTGCAACAGCTAATCCTGTCCCTGTTCTACCCATGTTTCCGTAATAGCCACAACATCGAAATCCCAGGTACCAACCCACGCTGCAAGTTCACCTACCTTATTTCGTATACTTCTCGCATTGAAATATATACACTTCAAGTCACATTCCTGTTTAGAGGCACCCTCCTTCGAGATTGATGCCATGTTCCTAACCTCACAACACTCAAGGTCCTGCACCCTAAAGCTACAGTCTCGGTTCCCATGTCCCGGCAGAGTTAGTTTAAAACCCACCAAAAACAGCACTAGCAAACGTCCCCCCAAAAGATACTGGTGCCCCTCAGGTTCAGGTGTAGACCCTCCTGTTTATAGAGGTCCCACCTTCCCCAGAAAGAACTCCAGTTATCCAGAAACTGGAAACCCTCCCTCCTGCACCATCCCTGTAGCCACGCATTTAACTGTTCTCTCTCACTATTCCTCGACTCGCTATCACGTGGCACAGGTAACAAACCAGAGACAACAACTCTGTTTGTTCTAACTCTGAGCTTCCAACCTAACTCCCTGAAAGCTGCCTGACATCCTCATCCTTCTTCCTACCTATGTCGTTGGTGCCAATGTGGACCACGACTTCAGACTGCTCCCCGACCCCCTTAAGGACCCGGGAAACACGATCAGAAACGTCACATACCCTTGCACTCACGATAGGCAACATACCAATCGTGAGTCTCTCTCGCCCCCACAAAACCGCCTACCTGTGCCCCAAACTATCGAGTCCCCAATAACTATTGCTCTGCTCTTCTCCAACCTTCACTTCTGAGCAACGGGAACAGGCTCCGTGCCAGAGGCCTGAACCCCATTGCTTAGTCCTGGTAAGTCAACACCCCCCCCCCCAACCCGCCACCACCACCACCACACGTATACAAAATGGCATACTTGTTCTTGAGGGGAACGACGGCAGGGGCCGCTGCATTGGTTGCTTTCTCCAAGTCCCCCTCACTGTCACCCATCTGTCTGCAATCTTTGCAGCTACTACTTCCAAAAAGCTCCGACGTATGACCCCTTCTGGCTCCCGAATGATTCTAAGTTCATCCAACTCCAGCTCCAGTACCCGAACACGGTCTTGGAGGAGCTGGTGATGGGTACACTTCCTGCAAGTGTAATCAGCAGGGACGACCATGCACCTGCTTACCACAACTGAGCTTATTAATAGGTTAGAGGAGGAGGGCGGGTGGGAGGCACTACCCCTGTAGTGCCTCGGGTTCCTCTCCTGCGCGCCTTTATAGGAAAGAAAACCTACCCAGGGAAGCTTGTTCGGTGCTGCAGTGTGAAGTAGCTCGTTGAAATAGCATCCAGATGCAGATTTGTTCGTAGATGTTGGGGTGATTGCTTGTGGATTGAATTAATGTCTGACGTGAGGGAATGCGGATGCTGAGAAGCCGAGACAAAAAGAGAAACTCGACAGTACCTGTCGGAGAAAACGGAATTCTGAAATGCTATCTCTGATTCTCATTCCACCGATGTAGCCTGACCTTCTCAGTTCCTCCTGCAGTCTAGTGTTGTGTTTTTAACTGAAAGTTCATTTCATCTTTTGCGATGAAACACCTAGACTCGCCGTGTGCAGATATTTAACCCTTTCGAATCACTGTGAAATGATTGGATTCAAACAAACTCTGCGATAATTCACTCTTTCTCTGCTCCACAGGCAGACAGACCTGGGAAGTGAAGCTGTCAGTGTGGTTCTGTATTCGTGGGCCGAGTGGTTAATGCGATGGACTTGAAATCCATTGCGCTTTCCCCACGCAGGTGTGAACCCTGCCGACTACAAAATGAGAAATGTCGCCGAAAAGAAAGGGAGCTTGCTCCCCGGCTTCTTCTTTAAGATTCAAATCAGTGGAGGGGGAAAAATATTTCACTCACATTGGGAGTGGTGGGAAACTGTAACCCACTGCCTGTTCGGGTGGAACAAGCAGATACACGCAGAGCTTCTTTTGAGGCTATGAGCCAAGTGTTTGTAAATGAGACTAGAACAGTGAGGGGCTGGAAATCGTGATCGAAATGAAGCAGGCACCTGAGGACAAGGGTGTTTCCTTTGCCAGTGAAAGATACTGCTTCACAAAGTTGTGACTGTGGAAGGGAATCAGTGACGCTGATTATCTTTGGTTGTTGACCTTGTGACTGTTCCCATTGCTGCGCATGTCCGTGTTAACGTCAGAACTCTGCAGCATGGTGGCGTAAGATACGCAAAGGGCCGGGGCGCAATGGATGACGCATCTGAGTCCACCTAACTGTTTGAAATGCAGCTCACAGCTTCTTCACACACCCCAATTAATCTTTCTCATTGTCCTGAAGCCGGCAAACGGTTTGAATTCCCGATCTGCGGGAATGAGAATCTTCTCATTGTCTCGCGTCAATAAATATCTCTGAGAGCATCGGAGTCAAGTCACAGCGTTGTCAGATGAGAGGAAGCTGAAATAACCCCACACGCTGCTGACGGGCACGTTTTACTTTTCCCAACCCACCGCCCCAACCACTGCGGCTCCTGGGAGTGGAAAGGAAACAATCACCAAAACCCAGTCTTGGCTTTGTGAGTCTTCAGAAAATAAGCAAACGTTCATCCCTTCGGATTTTCTATCCTGGGCTGACAGGGATGGGTTTTGTCACTCTTTTGTAGGACATTACAAGTGGAAGTTTTGCAGAAAAGTACCACAATGCAATCTGATTAATCAGGACCTGGATGTTTTCGGTCTTTGAATGTAAGTATTGTGCTCCAGAACATTGGTGTTCACAGTTTATAATACTTATCTTCCCAGTCCCCTGTATCACTTGTCGAAAATGTTTAATTTGCGTCTTGTAATCCTTTCACTGTCTGCTAAAGAGGCAAGTGTTTGCGTGTTTTACCTAAGTTATGTTGACCTTGCATACCTCGAGCCTCAAGCTAATTTCACGAGAAACCTTCTCCAGTTCAAAAGCAAACTGTTAGTGATGGCTCTGTTTCTTGTCACGTATCCAATTTCAGATCGATGTTGTTAATGACCCTTTTATTCCTTCAGATCCACGTTTCGCTCACAGGGCTAGAACAGAACTGTCACCAAATACATTTACCAATCTACATTCATCCTAACGATTGTCCAGAGACAGTCCAGACAACGTCCTCTTGTTGTAGAGGCCGGGAGATTGACTCTGATGTTCTCGGGGTATGAACTGATCTGAGACATTGAAAGAATTGTCGTTCCTGCACATCAGGAATTCAAACCCCTCCTCTCCTCCGAGCCAATGAGAGAACTCGGGAACAGGCAAAACACTGAAAGGCTGGAAGGGCGACGGCCCCGGAGCACAAAGCTAGTTCCTCGTGACATGGATGTGTCTGCAGACTGTCCCCGGTGTCTCCACAATGAATGTCCCAGGCTTTATTATGTAAAAGTAAAACTGATAGACGACAATTGTAATTCTCGGCGGGGCCGGCTGAATTATGAACTCACTAACAGCCTCCCCTAAGCGATGGTGCAGCCCACGCTCGCACCTGCCTCTGTGGCGCAATTGGTTAGCGCGTTCGGCTGTTAACCGAAAGGTTGGTGGTTCGAGCCCACCCAGGGGCGATGTGTTTGCTGCCCGTTCTTGGCTTTGAAACCGTCCGCTTTTAATGGGGTCAGGAAAATGTTCCCCAAACAGAAATCCTTTCCCCAAAGGGGTTTCTGGATTGAATTAATGTCTGACGTGAGGGAATGCGGATGCTGAGAAGCCGAGACAAAAAGAGAAACGCGACAGTACCTGTCGGAGAAAACGGAATTCTGAAACGTTGTCTCTGATTCTCATTCCACCGATGTAGCCTGACCTTCTCAGTTCCTCCTGCAGTCTCGTGCTTTGTTTTTGACTGAAAGTTCATTTCATCTTTTGCGATGAAACACCTAGACTCGCCGTGTGCAGATATTTAACCCTTTCGAATCACTGTGAAATGATTGGATTCAAACAAACTCTGCGATAATTCACTCTTTCTCTGCTCCACAGGCAGACAGACCTGGGAAGTGAAGCTGTCAGTGTGGTTCTGTATTCGTGGGCCGAGTGGTTAATGCGATGGACTTGAAATCCATTGCGCTTTCCCCACGCAGGTGTGAACCCTGCCGACTACAAAATGAGAAATGTCGCCGAAAAGAAAGGGAGCTTGCTCCCCGGCTTCTTCTTTAAGATTCAAATCAGTGGAGGGGGAAAAATATTTCACTCACATTGGGAGTGGTGGGAAACTGTAACCCACTGCCTGTTCGGGTGGAACAAGCAGATACACGCAGAGCTTCTTTTGAGGCTATGAGCCAAGTGTTTGTAAATGAGACTAGAACAGTGAGGGGCTGGAAATCGTGATCGAAATGAAGCAGGCACCTGAGGACAAGGGTGTTTCCTTTGCCAGTGAAAGATACTGCTTCACAAAGTTGTGACTGTGGAAGGGAATCAGTGACGCTGATTATCTTTGGTTGTTGACCTTGTGACTGTTCCCATTGCTGAGCATGTCCGTGTTAACGTCAGAACTCTGCAGCATGGTGGCGTAAGATACGCAAAGGGCCGGGGCGCAATGGATGACGCATCTGAGTCCACCTAACTGTTTGAAATGCAGCTCACAGCTTCTTCACACACCCCAATTAATCTTTCTCATTGTCCTGAAGCCGGCAAACGGTTTGAATTCCCGATCTGCGGGAATGAGAATCTTCTCATTGTCTCGCGTCAATAAATATCTCTGAGAACATCGGAGTCAAGTCACAGCGTTGTCAGATGAGAGGAAGCTGAAATAACCCCACACGCTGCTGACGGGCACGTTTTACTTTTCCCAACCCACCGCCCCAACCACTGCGGCTCCTGGGAGTGGAAAGGAAACAATCACCAAAACCCAGTCTTGGCTTTGTGAGTCTTCAGAAAATAAGCAAACGTTCATCCCTGCGGATTTTCTATCCTGGGCTGACAGGGATGGATTTTGTCACTCTTTTGTAGGACATTACAAGTGGAAGTTTTGCAGAAAAGTACCACAATGCAATCTGATTAATCAGGACCTGGATGTTTTCGGTCTTTGAATGTAAGTATTGTGCTCCAGAACATTGGTGTTCACAGTTTATAATACTTATCTTCCCAGTCCCCTGTATCACTTGTCGAAAATGTTTAATTTGCGTCTTGTAATCCTTTCACTGTCTGCTAAAGAGGCAAGTGTTTGCGTGTTTTACCTAAGTTATGTTGACCTTGCATACCTCGAGCCTCAAGCTAATTTCACGAGAAACCTTCTCCAGTTCAAAAGCAAACTGTTAGTGATGGCTCTGTTTCTTGTCACGTATCCAATTTCAGATCGATGTTGTTAATGACCCTTTTATTCCTTCAGATCCACGTTTCGCTCACAGGGCTAGAACAGAACTGTCACCAAATACATTTACCAATCTACATTCATCCTAACGATTGTCCAGAGACAGTCCAGACAACGTCCTCTTGTTGTAGAGGCCGGGAGATTGACTCTGATGTTCTCGGGGTATGAACTGATCTGAGACATTGAAAGAATTGTCGTTCCTGCACATCAGGAATTCAAACCCCTTCTCTCCTCCGAGCCAATGAGAGAACTCGGGAACAGGCAAAACACTGAAAGGCTGGAAGGGCGACGGCCCCGGAGCACAAAGCTAGTTCCTCGTGACACGGATGTGTCTGCAGACTGTCCCCGGTGTCTCCACAATGAATGTCCCAGGCTTTATTATGTAAAAGTAAAACTGACAGACGACAATTGTAATTCTCGGCGGGGCCGGCTGAATTATGAACTCACTAACAGCCTCCCCTAAGCGATGGTGCAGCCCACGATCGCACCTGCCTCTGTGGCGCAATTGGTTAGCGCGTTCGGCTGTTAACCGAAAGGTTGGTGGTTCGAGCCCACCCAGGGGCGATGTGTTTGCTGCCCGTTCTTGGCTTTGAAACCGTCCGCTTTTAATGGGGTCAGGAAAATGTTCCCCAAACAGAAATCCTTTCCCCAAAGGGGTTTCTGGATTGAATTAATGTCTGACGTGAGGGAATGCGGATGCTGAGAAGCCGAGACAAAAAGAGAAACGCGACAGTACCTGTCGGAGAAAACGGAATTCTGAAACGTTGTCTCTGATTCTCATTCCACCGATGTAGCCTGACCTTCTCAGTTCCTCCTGCAGTCTCGTGCTTTGTTTTTGACTGAAAGTTCATTTCATCTTTTGCGATGAAACACCTAGACTCGCCGTGTGCAGATATTTAACCCTTTCGAATCACTGTGAAATGATTGGATTCAAACAAACTCTGCGATAATTCACTCTTTCTCTGCTCCACAGGCAGACAGACCTGGGAAGTGAAGCTGTCAGTGTGGTTCTGTATTCGTGGGCCGAGTGGTTAATGCGATGGACTTGAAATCCATTGCGCTTTCCCCACGCAGGTGTGAACCCTGCCGACTACAAAATGAGAAATGTCGCCGAAAAGAAAGGGAGCTTGCTCCCCGGCTTCTTCTTTAAGATTCAAATCAGTGGAGGGGGAAAAATATTTCACTCACATTGGGAGTGGTGGGAAACTGTAACCCACTGCCTGTTCGGGTGGAACAAGCAGATACACGCAGAGCTTCTTTTGAGGCTATGAGCCAAGTGTTTGTAAATGAGACTAGAACAGTGAGGGGCTGGAAATCGTGATCGAAATGAAGCAGGCACCTGAGGACAAGGGTGTTTCCTTTGCCAGTGAAAGATACTGCTTCACAAAGTTGTGACTGTGGAAGGGAATCAGTGACGCTGATTATCTTTGGTTGTTGACCTTGTGACTGTTCCCATTGCTGCGCATGTCCGTGTTAACGTCAGAACTCTGCAGCATGGTGGCGTAAGATACGCAAAGGGCCGGGGCGCAATGGATGACGCATCTGAGTCCACCTAACTGTTGGACTGTGATTCAGTGTGAAATCACAGTTCGACCAACAGAATGTGGAAATTTAGTAAAAACGTTTCTATTTACACAGCCTCCGTACGTCTGCGAAACAGCATATCACACGACAGCAGTGGAGGTCTTTGACATCAGTCTCGAACGTGCGAGCCGCGTGCCAGATGAAAACCTGAAGTGCTCTGTGGACAGCGGTCAGAGCGTGGCGGCAGAGTGGCGCAGCGGGAGCGTGCTGTGTCCTTAACCCCGAGGCCGATTGTTCGAAACCATCCTCTGCTATTATTCGATGTCACCCTGAGCTGATTTCCTTTGGATCGGTGCTCTCGTCTGCCAGCTGCATACCCGAATGGCATGGAGCATATCGATGCACTCGCCAAATCCACTCCATGCAAGGTGAGTGGTTTCAGAGGTCGCAGTGGCATTCTGTTGTTCGTCGGTTTTCATTCTGAACTGGTTCGCAAAACCAGTTCTCTGCGATGCCAATCAGCTGGTCAAGTTGAAACAAATGCCTTGCGATTTCGTCCATTCCCTGCAGTAATTCGCTACCCTGGTTCAGACGTGAATGACAAGCGTGTTAAAAACCTCATCACGACTCAGACACAGTTCCCCCACGATTAGGACGGATCCCACCGATTGTGAATAACCTCAGAGAGAGAGAGAGAGAGACAGGCAATCGGCGTGGATTCGATGGGTTGAACGGCTTGTGTCTACGCGAGAATGGTGCTACGTGTTTATGGCGTCCCACTGCCTGTCTCTGGGACAGGGAGGCTGAGGGAGCAAAACTGGTTCATTTTTAACCGTCCCTTCCGTGTTAGACTGCCTGCAGTCCCTCAGCTCAGGGCCGTGGGGAGGACTCTCAGTGAGTGAAGGTTTCACTCCGATTCTCTTCATCTGGGACACTTGGGGCTCAGATGTTAACTGCTGCGCGGTAGCAACAAAGAAAGCGATGCCCACTTTGCAACAGACTTTCCGTAAGATTGCTGCGTGAAGACGATTTCTGAACACCAACAAGGATGCACAACAATGTGAATTGACCTGGGCGAAGAGTCCTCGGTGTCCATTTCTTTCTGTCCTGCCAGCACAGCATCTTTCTATCTCTCCGATAACAGACCTTTGGAGAAAGTTTACAATCAAAGTTGTTCATGTTCCCCGCATTAATGCAACTGACACCTCTCACCCCAAGGATTTCAGAGAGAGAGAGAGAGAGAGTGCAGAAGAGCAAATGGACTCTACCCGCACCCCACCCTACACCCCGCCCCACCCGCCAGAACAACGTGCAAGTAGAAATAAACTGGTTTAATTATCTACCAGTGGAGATAGTCCAGTTCCTGGGGATGAGACAAACATCAGCGCCCCGGGGACAGAATGACAAGCAGAAGTTCTGGAAACGCTTTGCTGCTTGCAATTCTTGGAGCAATGTGGAATGTACTTCACACTGAGCAAGTTTCAGCTGGCTCAGAGTCTCCAATGTACATTGCTGTGTTTGCCGCCAGCACAGGGAGAGAACAATAGGAATGACGTAGGAGTGAATAACGATCCGCGTGAGAGGGCAAATAACTGCTCATGGAGACTGTTAGTGGCTAACAATACGTAGTGTGTCATAGCAGACGAGGTGATAACAAGGAGTCGTTTGTGTGATAGGGGGTCAAGGACATGGGGGAGTTCAGGCCCTAAAGTTATGGAACTCGATATTGAAGACCGGAGGGCTGTGAGGTCTCCAAGTGGAAAATGAGGTGTTGTTCTTTCATCTGGAGCTAGAACACTGCTGCAAGCCTGAGACAGAGATGTTGGCCAGGGAACAGGGTGATGTGTTAAAGTGGCAGGCAACCGCCAGGTCAGGGCCTTTTTCCTGCGGGCAGAACCGGGATGTTCTGCGAAGCAGTCACCCAGTTTATGCTTCATGCTACATTGGGGAAACGACACTGTGAGCAGCGAATGCATTGGAATAGGTTGTGGCAAAAGTGCTGCTTCACCTGGGCAGGTATGTTTGAGCCCTTGGATATTCAGGAGGGAGCAGGTCAATGGGCAGGTGTTACACATTCGGCGGTTGCAGGCGAAAGCGACTTGGCACCATGGGAGGTGGGTGTGGGGTGTTGCGAGTGAAGGAAGAGTGGACCCGAAGTGTAACCCCTGGCGCAACGGGTGCGTGTTGGAACCATAGCCCATTCTCTCCTATTCACTCAATGTCGTCTTTAGCAGCTTTCCCGTATAACAACGCTCTGTTCTGCACCTCGCCTTCTCATCTGCTTCCGAAAAGAGCTTGGGCATAAATATTTCACAGTGATATACTGGCCCAATGTGCGCAGTCGAGTTGATACACTCGTGGAGTTCTGCGTGGTCTTCTCCTGTTCTCTGTATCGTATGGTGAGGAGGGCAATGCTTGTCACTGGCTGCTCGGGTGTCATAGAAGAGTTTCAAAACAAAATGGTTGAATTATCTGCCAGTAGAGAGAGCCCGATTCCTGGGGACGTGACAAACAGCAGCAGGGAGACTGAATGAGAAGCAGCTGTTCGAGAAACTCTTTGCAGCTTGCAATTCTTAGAGCAATCTCAAATGTATTTCATAGTGAGCACGTCTCAGATCACTCAAGCGGTGTGGGGCATTCGTCATGTACCGGCTCTCTGGCTCGTTGGTCTAGGCGTATGATTCTCGCTTTGGGTTCTTTACTGTGAAGAGTTGCGAGAGGTCCCGGGTTCAAATCGCGGACGAGCCCTCGGTTTTTCTAAAACTTGACTTTTGCAAAACTGCCTGATTAATTTTCGCAAAAAGCACCTTGGAGAAACGAGGTTGGGCTGCCTGGAGTACGGACAAGGCAGAATACAGGGAAGTGAAATGGTTGGAGATAGTGTCGAACAGGTTGACGTGAGCTGTGCGGTGTTTGGGGAATGTCAGCAATGAAGGTAGATTGGAAAATTGGGACAGCTCTCCTCGGAGAACCGAAATTTTCCAAGTCGTGAGGGACCTAGAAACAGGAAATAATGTTGTGAGAATGTTCCCACACCTGAAAGGATCCACAACGTTTCGGCAGAATTGTAAAGCCACGAGGATAAAAAAAGTGACAGGAGGAAGAACTTTTTCGTACAGGGAGTGGTTAGTGTCAGTAAGTCACTGTCTCGCCTTCTATCTGCTTCCGACCAAAGCTTGGGCATAAATATTTCACAGTGATATACTGGCCCAATGTGCACAGTCGAGTTGATACAGTCGTGCAGTTCTGCGTGGTCTTCTCCTGTTCCCTGTATCCTATGTTAAGAACAGAAGTTCGAAATCTGGCCCATTTGAAGTTTTCCAAGACATGAGGGGTCGAGACAGGGAAAATAATATAGTGAAAATGGTACCACGCCTGAAAGGATCGCTAACAATTAGGCAGAGTCTTGGGGAAAGGAAAGTAAAATTACATTATGAAGGACGTTTTCGTGCAGAGAGTGGTTCGGGTCAGATTTACACAGTTGCGCTGGCACCCTTGTGGAGCTCTGAGTTGTCTTGTGCCCTTCTGTCGGTGTGTTATGACCTCAAGTGTGAAACCTCTTCTCTCAGATGGTAATGAACTGGTGAAGTTGAAACACATGACTTGCTGTTTTTGTCCATTTCCTGCGGTAAAGAAACAGACGCCTGTGTAATAAAATACTTTCTGCAGGATTGCAGTGTCAAGGCAAATTCTGAACACCAAACAGGCTGCACAAGAAGGCACTCGTATCAATTTACCTGAGGGAAGACTCTCCGGTCTCCATTTCTGTCTGTCCCGATAGCACATCACCTTGCCATTTCTCCCATAACAGACCTTTGGAACAAGTTCAAAGTTGCCATTTGATGCATTCGTGTCAATGACGTCTCCTACCCACTGTGATAGTGAGAGAGAGCAGAAGAGCGAATGGGCTCTGCCTTCCACCAGCACAGCTTGTAAGTAGAAACAAAATGGTTCAATTATCCGCTAGTGGAGAGAGCCCGGTCCCTGGGGACGGCACAAACAGCAGTGTTCTGGGAACAGGGAGACAGACTGAGAAGCAGATGTTCTTGAAACTCGTTGCTGCTTGAAATTCTGGGAGGAATGTGCAATGTATTTCATACTGAGCAAGTCTCAGCTCCTTCTGGAGCTGGCTGCGCCCATGGCATGTAGCTCGTCGGTCTCAGGGTATGAACAGGTTGACGTGAATGGTGCCGTGCCTGAGGAGTGGCAGCAATGAAGGTAGATTGGAAAGTTGGGACAGATCTCCTTGGATCTGTGTTTCTGTGGAGGAGGATCATAAGACACAGAATATAGAATAAAAGATTATAGTGTTATGCAACATAAATGATATATTGAAGAAACCTAGATTGCTGTTGAGTCTTTCATCTTTTAAAACGGGTTGTAGATTTCGGTTCATTAATCTGTAAACCCCAGAACCTTTTAAAAGTCACATTCTCCAGGTAACCCTAAGGTTCAATAAAAGATGGTGACACCTCAGGTCAGACAATGCATGAATAGGGTCTATCTGTATCCTAATCTTGAGTGAGACTGGTTCTATTTCCAAATATATAATCCTGCAAACGCAGTTCACCCCAAAACTTCTGTATGTGAGTGCATGCATGAAAGAGAGCGTGTGTGTGTGCGTGTGCATGCTGGGTGCAGTGTGTGTGTGTGTGTGTGTGTGTGTGTGTGTGTGTGTGTGTGTGTGTGTGTGTGTGTGTGTGTGTGTGTGTGTGTGTGTGTGTGTGTGTGAGAGAGAGATGGTGTATAAGCATGTGAGATGGTGTGTGGGGATGTATTACTGTGTGTCTGAGAGAGAGAGCATGTCTATCAGTGAGAGTCTGCACGAGCGTGAGAGTATTTAAGAGAGTGTGCTTGTGTATGTGAGAGTGTATTGTGTAGGTGGGTCTCCTGTAGTGTGACATGTACCCAGGGTCTCGGCTGAGGCCATCCTCATGTGTTCTAAACTTGGCTATCAGCCTCTGCTCAGCCACTAGATCAAAGAGGGCTGAGGCACGAGAAAGGACGGACGGGGGTACTGGTGGTGGTGGAGAAGGGAGAGAAATGGAGAGGGTACAGTGGTTGGGGAGTAGAGAATGACTGGGGTTTAGAGGGTTGGGGAGAGAATCGGGGTGCAGTGTGAAAAGGGGCGAAAGGGCAGGGGGGCAGTGGGTGGGGAGAAAATGGACAAGGGGCAGAATGTGAAGCGAGAGACAACACAAATCCCACCTTTCCCAGGACTGGTGTCAGTGTCCCACGAACTGGAACCCACTCGTCCCACAGCAGATTTGGGGAAATCATTTCTCAACATAAGCATGGCTAAGGCATATCATCCCTGCAGGCCATTCAACGACCTTCCCAACAGCATCCCACCCAGACCCACTCGATTACGCTGCAGCCGTGCAGTTCCCCATGGCTATTTTCTGATGAAGAGTTTTGCCGAAAACATCGATTCTCCTGCTCCTCAGATGCTGCCTGACCTGCTGTGCTTTTCCAGCACACAGTCTCGACCCTAATCTCCAGCATCTGCAGTCCTCACTTTCGCCCTGTAAGGGATGAATGTTATATTCCTAGTTTCTTAAATCTTTTAAAATCTTTTCCCCTCACCCTAAACCTATGCCCTGTAGTTTTGGAATACCTCTACCCTGGGGAAAAGACAGAAACATTGAGCAGCCAGACAAAATGCAAAAGGAATAACATGTCGAGGCACAGGGGAAAAACATTTCGACAAAACATTGCTTTGGTATTTTTCTCTTGTATTCGCATTTGGATACTTAAAATTTGTCATGATGTGGACTTGCCCGTGATGGACTGGGGTGTACGAAGTTAAAAATCACACAACAGCAGGTTACAGTCCAATCGGCTTGTTTGGAAGCACTAGCTTTCGGAGCGCCGCTCCTTCATCAGGCGGTGGTGGAGTATAAGATCGTAAATTCTGTGTCTAACGATGTTATACTCCACAGTCACTTGGTGAAGGAGCAGCGCTCTGAAAGCTAGTGCTTCCAAATCAGTCTGTTCGACTCTAACCAGGTGTTTTGTGATTTTTAACTTTAAAATTGTAACAAATTCCTACATACTGAGCATGCTCCGCGGTGTCAGCAAGCACTGCGCATGACCGCCGGTGTCAGCAAAGCACTGCGCATATTCCTTGGTGCCTGCAGAAACTGCAGAAGGAGTCTGGGACTCTCCTCTGCGCGCCTTTACAGGGGAAAAAAACCTACCCAGGTAAGCTTGCGCTACACCAGCTTCTGGGTCCGCTCCGCGCTTTTTTCCCTATAAAGGCGCGCAGGAGAGTCGCGGAGATGTGACTTGACTCTCTAGTCTCCCCAATGTTCTCGAGATCGGTGGAAGTCTTCTTACTGCCGCAGCCCGGGTATGATTCCCGGGCAGAGAGGAAATTTTCAGCAGAGCTACAGGATCGAATCGACGTCTCCCTGCTGGTTGAGTGGTTAGGATTTGGCGCTCTCACCGCCGCGGCCCGGGTTCGATTCCCGCTCAGGGAAGCAGTTTTCAACGGGTCGACGGGCTATCCAATCGTCTTAAATGCGCTGTACGGTTGTTTATTGATCTTCGTCGTTCCTCGGTGCTGCAGAGTGAAGTAGCTCATTGAAATAGCGTCCTGATGCGGATTTGTTTGCATGTGTTGGGATGATTGTTTCTGCAGCTATAAACGAGTGAACAATCCTCACTCTCTCGGCGGAGCAGGTCAGGGCTGTTTGGCAGTGCCTGTTTGTAGACGCGGTTACGTTTGTTTAACAGTTTAAATTTAATTTTTTGTATCTATTGCTCCCGATGCGATCTCTATAACATTGGGGAGACTGGAGAGTCAAGTCACATCCCCGGGACTCGCCTGCGCGCCTTTATAGGGAAAAAAGCGCGGAGCGGACCCAGAAGCTGGTGTAGCGCAAGCTTACCTGGGTAGGTTTTTTTTCCCTGTAAAGGCGCGCAGGAGAGGAACCCCAGGCACTACATGGGTAGTGCCTCCCACCCGCCCTCCTCCTCTAACCTGATAATAAGACCCGTTGTGGTAAGCAGGTAAGTGCTGCGTTTTGCTGGTTCTATTCTTTAGACCTAGCATTTTTTAGAAGTTACTTTTAGTGGGATGGTAGTGAAGGCGGTGTAATGTTCCTCTTGCGACATGTTTGAGGTGTGGGATGCCATGGTCGTCCCTGCTGATTACACTTGCAGGAAGAGCTCCTCCAAGACTGTGTTCGTGAACTTGAGCTGTAGTTGGATGAACTTCGAATCATTCGGGAGGCAGAGGGGGTCATAGATCAGAACTTTAGGGAAGTAGTAATTCCAAAGATTGCAGACAGATGGTTGACAGTGAGGGGAACTTGTAGAAAGCAGCCAATGCAGCGACCCCCTGCGGTCGTTCCCCTCAAGAACAAGTATACCATTTTGGATACTTGTGTGTTGGAAGACTTACCAGGGGTAAGCAATGGGGTTCAGGCCTCGGCACGGAGCCTGTTCCCGTTGCTCAGAAGGGAAGGTTGGAGAAGAGCAGAGCAATAGTTATTGGGGACTCGATATTTTGTGGCACAGATAGGCGGTTTTGTGGGGGCGAGAGAGACTCACGATTGGTATGTTGCCTCCCAGGTGCAAGGGTAAGTGACGTCTCTGATCGTGTTTCCCGGGTCCTTAAGGGGGTGGGGGAGCAGCCCGAAGTCGTGGTCCACATTGGCACCAACGACATAGGTAGGAAGAGGGATGAGGATGTTAGGCAGGCTTTCAGGGAGCTAGGTTGGAAGCTCAGAGTTAGAACAAACAGAGTTGTTGTCTCTGGTTTGTTACCCGTGCCACGTGATAGAGAGTCGAGGAATAGTGAGAGAGAACAGTTAAATGCGTGGCTACAGGGATGGTGCAGGAGGGGGGGATTCCGGTATCCGGATTACTGGGGTTCTTTCTGGGGAAGGTGGGACCTCTATAAACAGGATAGTCTACACCTGAACCTGAGGGGCACCAGTATCCTTGGGGGGACGTTTGCTAGGTATCTTTGGGGGAGGGGGTTTAAACTAACTCTGCAGGCGCATGGGAACCTAGACTGTAGCTTTAGGGTGCAGGACCTTGAGTGTAGGGAGATTAGGAGCATGGCATCAAACTTGAAGGAGGGTGCCTCGAAACAGCAATGTGACATTGAAGTATACTTCAATGCGAGAAGTATACGAAATCAGATAGGTGAACTTGCAGCGTGGGTTGGTGCCTGGGATTTCGATGTTGTGGCTATTACTGCGACATGGGTAGAACAGGGACAGGATTGGCTGATGCAGGTTCCAGGGTTTAAATGTTTTAGTAGGGTCAGAGGTGGGGGTAAGAGAAGGGGAGGTGTGGCATTGCTTGTCAAGGATGGTATTACAGCGGTGGAAAGGACGATGGATGAACACTCGCCATCTGAGGTGCGTTGGGCTGAAGTTAGAAATAGGAAAGGAGAGGACACCCTGTTAGGAGTTTTCTATGGGCCTCCTAATAGTCCTAGAGAAGTAGAAGAAAGGATTGCGAGGGTGATTCAGGAGAAGAGTGAAAGTAATAGGGTGGTTGTTATGGGGGACTTTAACTTTCCAGATATTGACTGGGAAAGCCATAGCTCGAGTACATTAGATGGGTCGGTGTTTATCTACTGTGTGCAGGAGGGTTTCCTGACACAATATGTTGACAGGCCAACAAGAGGTGAGGCCGTACTGGATTTGGTTCTGGGTAACGAATCAGGCCAGGTATTAGAATTGGAGGTAGGTGGGCACTTTGGGGACAGTGACCACAATTCGGTGATTTTTACTCTGGTGATGGAGAGGGATACGTGTGCACTGCAGGGCAAGAGTTATAGCTGGGGGCAGGGAAATTATGATGCGGTGAGGCATGACTTAGGATGCGTGGCTTGGAAAAGTAGGCTTCAAGGGAAGGGCACAATCGATATGTGGAGCTTGTTCAAGGAGCAACTATTGAGTGTCCTTGATAAGTATGTACCTGTCAGGTAGGGAGGAAAACGTCGTGTGAGGGAGCCGTGGTTTAATAATGAATTGGAATCCCTTGTTAAAGCGAAGAGGGCGGCCTATGTAAAGATGAGGCGTGAAGGTTCAATTGGGGTGATTGAGAGTTATAAGGTAGCCAGGGAGGATCTGAAGAGAGAGTTAAAAGCAGCAAGGAGGCGGCATGAAAAGTCCTTGGTTGGTAGGATTAGGGAAAACCCAAAGGCTTTCTATAGGTATGTCAGGAATAAAAGAATGACTCAGGTTGGAATAGGTTCAGTCAAGGATAGTAGTGGGAAGTTGCACATGGAGGCCGAAGAGATTGGGGAGACACTGAATGAATACTTTTCATCAGTATTCACTCAGGAACAGGACATTGTTGCCGATATGAATATTGAGTCACAATTAATTTTAATGGATGGCTTTGAGGTATGTAGGGAAGAGGTATTGGAAATTCTGGAAAGGGTGAAAATAGATAAGTCCCCTGGGCCTGATGGCATATATCCTAGCATTCTCTGGGAAGCAAGGGAAGAGATTGCAGACCCATTGGCCTTGATTTTTATAACCTCGTTGTCTACAGGAATAGTGCCAGAAGACTGGAGGATAGCAAATGTGGTTCCCTTGTTCAAGAAGGGGAGTAGGGATAACACTAGTTCCTATAGGCCGGTGAGTCTCACTTCTGTTGTGGGCAAAGTCTTAGAGAAAATTGTAAGGGATAGGATTTATGAACATCTGGATAGGAATAATGTGATCAAGGATAGTCAGCATGGTTTTGTGAAGGGCCAGTCGTGCCTCACAAACCTTATTGATTTCTTTCAGAAAGTGACTAAGGAGGTGGACGAGGGTAAAGCGGTAGATGTAGTGTATATGGATTTTAGTAAGGCGTTTGATAAGGTTCCCCATGGTAGGCTACTGCAAAAAATACGGAGGTATGGCATTGAGGGTGCGTTGGAGGTTTGTATTAGGAATTGGCTGGCTGGAAGAAGACAGAGGGTAGTAGCTGATGGTAAAGGTTCATCTTGGAGTGCATTTACTAGTGGTGTTCCACAAGGATCTGTTTTGGGACCATTGCTGTTTGCCATTTTTACAAAGGACCTGGAGGAGGGGCTAGAAGGTTGGGTGAGCAAGTTTGCGGATGATACGAAAGTCAGTGGAGTTGTTGACAGTGAGGAAGGATGTGGCAGGTTACAGTGAGATATAGTTAAGCTGCAGAGCTGGTCAGAAAGGTGGCAAATGGAGTTCAATTTTGGTTAAGAGTAACAAGAAGATGGATTACTGGGCTAATGGTCGGATACTTGGTAGTGTGGATGAACAGAGGGATCTTGGTGGCCATGTACACAGATCTCTGAAAGTTGCCATCTAGGTAAATAGTGCTGTGAAGAAGGCATATGGCGTACTAGCTTTTATTGGTAGAGGAATTGAGTTCCGGAGTCCTGAGGTCATGTTGCAGTTGTATAAGACTTTGGTGCGGCCGTATCTGGAGTATTGTGTGCAGTTTTGGTCGATATACTATAGGAAGGATGTGGAGGCATTGGAACGAGTGCAGAGGAGGTTTACCAGGATGTTACCTGGTATGGTAGGAAGATCGTATGAGGAAACGCTGAGGCACTTGGGACCTTTTTCATTGGAGACAAGAAGGTTTAGGGGTGACTTGATAGAGGTGTACAAGATGATTAGGGGTTTAGATCGGGTTGGCAATGAGAACCTTTTTCCACCTAAGGAGTCAGCTATTACGAGGGGGCATAGCTTTAAATTAAGGAGTGGTAGGTATAGGACAGATGTTAGGGGTAGCTTCTTGACTCAGCGAGTCATGAGTTCATGGAATGCCCTGCCAGTAGCAGTGGTGGACTCTTCCTCTTTATGGACATTTAAACGGACATTGGATAGGCATATGGAGGATAGTAGGCTTGTGTAGGTTAGGTGGGCTTGGATCGGTGCAACATCGAGGGCCAAAGGGCCTGTACTGCGCTGTAATTTTCTATGTTCTATGTTCTATTAAGCTGCATCAGGACATTATTTCAACGAGCCACTACACACTGCAGCACAGAGAAACTGCGAAGAGCAGAAGAGAAAGATGTACATAGTGTATTTAAGGAGAACAGGTACCTAATAAACCCAGTCCGCCGATTTCTCAATGATGCTTCCAAGTTGACGTCAAAAATTCGGTTTGTCCTTCCATTTTTTGCTATTTTATTTTGTGAGTTTTAAAACTTCCGCAATCCTCTGACTTGAGTATTGGAGTTGGTAAGTTACGTTGTGGCTTGACAGGACACTGGAATATTGTGGAATACTTTTGGAATATTGTGTGCAATTCTGGTCTCCCTCCTATCAGAAGGATATTGTGAAATTTGAAAGGGTTCTGAAGCACCAATGAGTCCACAGAGAGGAGAGGCCCTTCTGCTGCCCTGAGTGCGGGAAGGCCTTTAGTGATTCCTCTGCCATGCGGACGCACCAATTGGTCCACACCCGGGACGGCTGTTCTCATGCCCTGAGTGCGAGATGGCTTTCAGCAGTTCTTACCACCTGCTGAGACACCAGTGGGTCCATACCGAGGAGAGGCATTCTTCTGCCCCGAGTGCAGGATGGGCTTTGCTCTTTCTTCTGACCTGCTGGCCCACTGGTGGATCCACAGGGGGGAGAGGTTGCTCAGTTGCTCTAAGTGCAGGAAGGCCTTCATCAAACCTCAGACCTGCATATGTTTGGACAGGACCACCCAGAGAAAACACACGCGGACACTGGGAGAATGTGCAAACTCCTCACTGGCTGGAATCAAACCTGGGTTCCTGGTGCTGTGAGGCTGCAGTGGTAACCACTGAGGCACTACATATTGCAACCTGAAATAGGCAAGCAGGAGGTCGGGAGAATACAGCAAGCCAGGCAGCACCAGGATGTGGAGTAGTCAGCATTTTGGGTATTAACCCTTCTTCAGGACTGAAACGTTGACTTCTCTATGAGAAACGATTTACAGAATGTTGCTGGGGTTTGGAGGGTTTTAGCTACAGGGAGAGTCTGAATAGGCTGGGGCTGTTTTCACTGGAGCATCGGAGGCAGAGGAGTGACCTAATAGAGGTTACAAATTCATGAGAGGGATGGACAGGGTAAAAGACAAGGTATTTTCCCTGGGATGGAGGACTCCAGAACTAGAGGGCATTGGTTTAGGGTGAGAGACGAAATATATTAAAGGGACAACTTCTTCATGCAGAGGGTGGTACATACATGAAATGAGCTTCCAGAGTATGTGGGTCAGGTGCTGTCAAATGGGACTAGATTAATTTAGGATATCAGGTCAGCATGGAAAAGTTGGACTGAAGGCTCTGTTTCCATGTTGTATGCGTCTCTGACTACTGGTCCTGATGTAAGTTTAAAAGAGAGTCCAAGTAACTTTGAATACTTCAATCTTGTTGAGCTCACCTCCTCAAATGTTTCAAATGACTCCCTCCAAGCGATACTGTTTAAACATGCTGAGTTGGACAAAATATCCTATCAAGTTCAACACAAACCCAGAGTTGAAGATGTCAGAAGTCACACGATACCAAGGGGACCAAAACTGATCACAATATTCCAGGTGCAGCCTTATCAACGTTCTGTATAACTACACTATATCTTGCCAACATCTATACTCAATTCCTTAACTGATGAAGGTTAGTGTGCCTAAACCTTTCTTCACTGCCTTGTGTAGCGATGTTATCAGAGATATAGGATCGACTTTAAACTGATCCACAATCCAGCGACTGGGAGCACCGAAGCAGAGTAGTGCAGCATGAGTGTGCTGGGCACATAACCCAGAGGTCGATGGGTCAAAACCATGTGATCCTATTGCTGAATGTCTCCATAAGCTGCTTTCCTTGGCAAAGGTACTCTGTTCTGTATCTTGCCTTTGCATCTGCTTCCCAAAGCTTCTTCAGTAGAGGAGTGGCAGTGGCAGCTGGAGCCCAGGAGCTCAACAACCCCCTGGGGCTGGAGGAAGATCCGAGCTCCAAAAGTGGGGCCCAGCTAGAAGCTGGATTTGCTCAAGGCTTGTATCTATTAACTTATTTAAATGTTACCTACTGTATGGGGCTTTGGTTCACATTAAAACCGGAGGATCAAGTCAGAGTGTTTGTTTATATTTAGCAGTTGTAGTTGGTAAAATACACTCCCTGGGGGAGTACCTTCTATGATGCTGCATTTCTTACCTTCTGCCCTTACCCCATTTCTTATCTCCCATCTTGATTGTATATTTTTTTGGTCAAATTTGATTTCATATTTATCAGACTTGGTATTCACTGTGTGCTATTAATTTGTTTGTTCGAATATTGTAAGTCAAAATTAATGGTGTAATTTCATTTCTGATGTCAGAGTTTGACATTGAATGTGCAGGTGTGAATACCAGTAAGCTGTGAAAATAAATCAATAACTTGTGATTTTACAGCAAAAAGAGCAGTTTACCGCTATCAATGGCATTGTCTCATTTGAAGGGGATGAGTTGAGCCTGACCAACAAACCGTTTCAAACAGTCACTAATTTTATTAATATTTTCGTTATCTTCATTAAAGATAATAACTCCGGCATGCTAAAATTTATACAATTTGTTTGTAAGATTTATTTATATGTCCATTGCTCTGCCACATTGGGGAGACTGGATGCCAACTTGCAGAACATTTCAGGGAACAGCTCTAGGACTCCAAACCTAAACGACCCCACCGCCCTGTGGCTGAATACTTTAACTTCCCCTCCCACTCTGTCAAGGACATGCAAGTCCTGTGCCGCACCCCCTCCAAGGTCTAGCTACCTGACGCTTGTAGGAAGAACAATTCATCTTCCGCCTTGGGACCTACCAACTACATGGGATCAATGTCGATTTCACCAGTTTCCATATTTCCCCTCACCCCGACTCCCACACCACGCGCCTTGTCCCAGATCTAACCTTCCAACTCGGCATTGGCCTCTTGAGCTGTCCTACATTTTCATCTTGCTTCCCACCTATTCGCTCCACCCTCCTGTCTTACCTCTCATGATAAATCAGCACCTCCATCGACCTATTTCATTCACAGTTACCCCCCCCCTCCATCCCCATCCCCTTCCCAATTATCTCTCAGCCCAGTTGGACCAACCTTCATTCCTAATGAAGAACTTATGCTCTAAACGAAGACTGTGGTGAAGGAACATCCTTAATAAGAAAGAGCTCCCAATTCAGATTTATTCCCTATTTGTTCCCCCATTCTTCTAGAAATAAGAAATGTCTTTTCTTCCACTAGAAAGTGGTCTGACACTTTGCGGTGTCTGAAGTGTTATACCACTCCACTTCTTTGCCTACCTTTTAAGAATCCTTTCAACCTGTTTTTCGGACAATGGTGGCGGTGACCAAAAGCAATCATTTCACTCCTCTTCAATGCCCCATTTCTCCTCCTATGAACCACTTTGACATGTTGTCTGTGTGTATTTGGTCGGGGTGAGAAAGGAGCAGGTCGGGGCTGCTTGGCAGTGTCTGTTTGTAGACGCGGTTACGTGTGTTTTACAGTTTAAATTTAATTTTTCTTGTATCCATCAATGTAAGTTTTTGTGTCCATTGCTCTCGATGCGATCTCTATAACATTGGGGAGACAGGAGAGTCAAGTCACGTCTGCGGGACTCTCCTGCGCGCCTTTATAGGAAGAGAAACCTACCCAGGTTAGCTTGCGCTACACCAGCTTCCGGGTCCACTCCGCGCTTTTTTGCAATAAAGGCGCGCAGGAGAGTCCCGCAGATGTGACTTGACTCTAAGTCTCCCCAATGTTCTCGAGATCGCATCGGGAGCAATGGACACAAAAAAGTTACATTGATGGATGCGCCGGTGAAAGTCTTCTTACTGCTGCAGCCCGGGTTCGATTCCCCGGCAGCGAGGCCATTTTCAGCAGAGCTACAAGGACGGCTTTATGTCTCCCTGGTGGTCTAGTGGTTAGGATTTGGCGCTTTCACCGCCGCGGCCCGGGTCCGATTCCTGGTCCGGGGAGCTGTTTTTAGCTGGCCTACGGGCTGTCCATTCTTCTGAAATGCGCTTTACAGATTAGTCGGGATAGTGCAGTTTGGTGGAGCTGTGATCTTAATGAATGACGAAGTAGGCTTTCCCAAATGGTCTACTCCTGCTTCTGTTAATTTGAATCTGTAGCACTGTATTTCCAGCGGCAGGAGTTTTCCCACGGCACAAAGGTGGTTTCCTAAAATAAATTTAAACCCCTTGCTTTGCTTGAACTCAAACTGCATTGACTTGGAGGAGAGTGGGATTTGCAAAGTGTCCTCCCCTCCACACGTGCCTCAACTGCAGGGCAGCTGTCCGGCCCGCCCTCCATTGTTGACGTCACAATGCGGATGCAGCCCTGTCAGTTTCAGTGAAACTTCCTCCCTCTGGGCAATATCTGGGAGCAAAGCAATGTCTCCCTCTTTCCATTCACCATCCTCCAGCAGCGAGGGGGGAGGGGAGGTAGGGGTGGGTGAAACACTATTCATTTGTAGCAACTGGAGTGAATCCAGGGAGGGAGCAGACACTCCAAAGGTGCTCAAATACTTTCCATCTCTCTTAAAGCTATTTTCCTCGTGTATTCACTCAGTTTGGCACGTGTACAGTTTGCACCCTCGAAAAGGATTGCTCCTTTACTCATGTTCACAACTAAAAAGTTAGATTCCCAAAGAATTGGGCAGCATTTAAGGGATTGGCATATTATTAAAAAAAAATGTAAAGCAGCAGTTGAATGTGGCTCGTTGGTCTAGCGGTATGATTCTCGCTTCGGGCCTCCTGATGCGTGCTCGTGTAAGAGATCCCGCGTTCGAATCCCAAACGAGTCCTAGCTTCTTACATTATCTTGTGCGAAAACGGATAATCAATTTTCTCAAAAAGCAGCTTCGTTAAACGAGATCCGACTTCCTGACTCAGGGATTGGGCAGAGCTACCATTACAATGAACGCGGCAATGGCAGCACTTATTCAAAGCGAAAACAAGTTTTAGTTCACACAGAGGATGGTGGGCGTTTGGAACGCGTTGTCAGCAGAGTGGTAGAGGCAGGCACGGTAGATTCATTCAAGATGCGTCTGGAAAAATGCATGAGTGGGTGGGGAGTAGAGGGATACAATACTTAGGAATTGACCAACAGGTTTAGACAGTACATTTGGATCGGCTCAGGCTTGAAGGGCCTGTTCCTGGGCTATAAATTTTCTTTGTTCTTTATTCTATATGGTGTATATCTGATATTGTTGGCTGTTGTAAAAGTTTGTTTGAAATTATTATTCACCTTCTAATGTAATAATGGAGTTACGTCCTTTTTTGTAATTATTTTTTATTTAATAGGCCAGCAGGAAGTCATTCAGCAATTTTACTGCCTTTCTTTTCTCAAGCAGTGTTAACATTTCATTTTCATATCCTTGATTCAGCTCCATTTCCAGCATCTTTGTAGGCAGTTTGTTCCATGTTATTGTCACTGAAATGAAGTTTTCCTCCATACATACCGAAGCCTGTCTGGCTGCATGAGGGTTTTCACGTTTCTGTGGCCTGGATAATATGTGATCAGCAGGCATCTGGCAATCTACAGGAATTGCCACCTATGTTATGTTCATTTAACTGTACTGACAGTGATCACTTATTTTGTGATTTTTCTTTGCAGGAAGACGTGCAGAAAGAAATCTGAAAGCAAATGATACATCAACTTCTGACAGAGCCACTTGATTCATTGGGCCTTGAATATCAGCAGCCATTCCAATCAAGAAGACATGTTTGCTTGTAAGATTTTGGACACTGGTGTGGCAGGAAGAATACTGAGACACCCGAGTGAGGGAGATTCAGTGCGCTGACTGTGAAAAGTGCTTCAAACCATTTACTCAGCTTAGGGGAATCAAACTCTCACCCCTCACGGTGGGGATAGACTGGTAATTTCAAACCCAGAGTAACACAAGGAAAGCTCCTTCAATGGGGAAAACGTGGAAATGTGGGGACCGTGGGAAAGGATTCCCTTCCCCATCCGTGCTGAAAACCCACAGACTCATTCACACAGGGGAGAGGCCATTCACCTGCTCAGTGTGCAGGAAGGGCTTCAGTCGGATCAGCCATCTGCAGGCGCACGAGTGGGTCCACAAGGGAGAGAAGCCATTCACGTGCCCCATGTGCGGGAGAGGGGTCACTCAGACAGCTGCACTGCTGACCCACCAGCGGGTCCACACCGGAGAGAGGCCATTCACCTGCTGTAAGTGCCGGAAAGGATTCACCTGCTCCTCCCACCTGCGGAGGCACCAGTGAGTTCACGCGCCATCGCAGGGGGATTGAACGAACGATGGCCGAGTGCCAAGTGCTTATGCACGAAACGCGATTCTCCTGCCCCTTGGATGCTGCCTGACCTGCTGAGCTTTTCCAACACCACGCTCTCGACTCTGATCTCCAGCATCTGCAGTTCTCACTTTCTCCTCGAGGGCAAGGTTGGACTTGTCTTTTATTCACTCATTCACTCCTTACAGCCTCTCCTTTGTTGTGGCCTAACTGCACATACATCAATGCAAGTTTCAGAAAGATTTTTGCAGCTTTTGTTTTGGAAAAAATAACATTCTTCCCGACTTTAACGAAGTTTCTGAATATACGGTTTTAGTTATTCTCAATTTTAAATATCAACTATTTCCCACATGCCGTGTTTCCCAGGTAAAGTCATCACCATCCATTCTCTCTCTCCCCTGAGAAAGACTTCATACAGCGATCAAAGAGGGCTGAGGCACGAGAAAGGACGATTGTGGGGGTGCAGGGGATGAGGGGGTCGCTGGTGATGGTGGAGAAAGGAGGGAAATGGACAGGGGAACAGACTGGGGTTCAGAGCGTTGGGGGGAAGAGTAGAGGGTGCAGTGTGAGGAGAGAGAATGGGCAGGGGGCAGTGAATGGGGAGAAAATGGACAGGGGGGCAGAATGTGAAGAGAGAGACGGCACAAATGCCACCTTCTCCAGGCCTGGTGTCAATGTCCCACGAACTGGAACCCACTCCTCCTACATTTCTCACAATACACGTGGCTAAGGCAGTGGAACCATATCATCCCTCCAGGCCATTCACACTAACCTTCCCAACAGCATCCCACTTAGACTCACTCGATTACGCTACAGCCCTGCAGTTCCCCATGGCTATTTCCTGATGAAGGGTTTTGCCCGAAACATCAATTCTTTTGGTCCTCGGATGCTGCCTGACCTGCTGTGCTTTTCCAGCTCCACACTCTCGACTCTAATATCCAGCGTCTGCAGTCCTCACTTTCGCTCAGTAAGGGGTGAATGTTCTATTCCTAGTCTTTTAGATCTTTTAAAATCTTTCCCCCATACCCTAAGCCTCTACCCTCTAGTTTTGGAATCCCTCTACCCTGGGGAAAGGACAGAAACGTTGAGAATCCAGACAAAATGCAAAAGAAATAAAATGTCGAGGCACAGGGAAAACAAATCGGCAAAATAAAATAGCTTCGGCATTTGTCTCCCGTATTCGCATTTGGACGCTTAATATTTGTTGTGATCGGGAGGTGCCCGTGTTGGACTGAGGTGTACGTGCTCAACGTTGGACTGCTGTGCTGTATCAGAGTTGAATATTGTGGGGCTGGAAAACCACAGTAGGTCAGGCAGCAACTGAGGAGGAGGAGGGTTGACGTTCCGGGCACGAGCCCTACATCAGGAGTGAGGTGTGGATAGACAAAGGGGCCTCAGTGTCCTTCTACACCAGTCACTGCCAGTTGTCAGAAAGTGCAACAAGCAATGAACAAAGCAAGTGGTATATCAGCGAGAGGAATTGAGTTCAGAAGTGGGATGTCTTCCTGCAGTGAGGTCGGTTATTGAATTTATTCAAGGCTGAGTTCATGTGACTTTGAAGAACGAAGAAGTTATGGGAGGAGGCAAGAAAATGGTTTTAAGACCAGTACAGAACAGTTACAGAGTCATACAGCACAGAAACAGACCATTCAGTCGAACACGTCCATGCTGATGGTGTTCTGAAACTAAACTGGTCCCACCTACCAATGATTGGCCCATATCCCTCCGAACTGTCCCTATTCATGTACTTATCCAAATGTCTTTTAAACATTGTAACTGCACCTGCATCCAGCAACTCCTCTGGACATTGATTCCTCACACAATCTACTCTTTATCTTTAAAAAAAACTGCCCCTCATGTCTTGTTAAAATATTTCTTTCTTCACCTTCAAAATTTGCTCCCTAATCTTGAAACACCCACACTAGGGAAAGAATGCCTGCCGTTCACCTCATTTATACCTCTCATGATTTTATAATCCTCTCTAAGGTCATCTCCCAACCTCTGATGCTCCAGTGAAAAAGGTCCCAGCCTATCCATCTAGATGCAGGTATATTTCTATCCAGTTATGAACTGTTCAATGCTGGTGCCTGCTTCCAATTCTCTCACTGTGTCCAGGACAGCAAGAGGCCATATGACATAGGTGCAGAAAACCCCGTTTTGAAATATGGATTTTGGAAAGGCAGATCAGGGCAGGATCTACACATTTAATGGGGTGTGTTGTTGAATAAGCATACCTTGGAGTGCTGGTTCATAGTGGAGTCGCAGGTAGACAGGATAGCAAAAAAGGTATTTGGTATATTTGCTTTTATAGGTCAGTGCATTTCAATATAGATGTTGGGAGGTCATGTTGCGGCTGTACAGAACATTGATTAGGCCACTTTTGGAATACTGCATTCGGTTCTGGTTTCCCTGCTACAGGAAAAGTGTTACGAACTTTTGCAAGGATTTGGAAAAGATTTACAAGGCTATTGCCAAAATCGGAGGGTTTGATCTATCTGGAGAGGCTGAATCGGCTGGGCTGTTTTCTCTGGATCATTGGAGGCTGAGGATGACTTTACACAAGTTCATAAGGAGCATGGATAGGGTGAATAGCTAAAATCTTTTCCCCAGAGTAGTTGAGTCCAAAACTAGAGGGAATCGGTCTGAGGTGAGAGGGGAAACATTTAAAGGGAACTTTACAGACACCTTTCTTACGAAGAGGGTGTTGTGTGTATGGAAAGAGCTGCCAGAGGAAGTGGTGGAGGCTGGTATAATTAAAGCATTTTAAAGGGCATCTGGTAATAGGGAGAATTGAGAGGGATATGGGTTATGTGCTGACAAATGAGACTATGTTAATTTGGGATATCTGGTCAGCACGGACAATTTGGACTGAAGGAAAGCAGAAGTGTCATTGTGAATAGTGGACTTTCAGAGCAGCTTTCAAAGATGTTTTGTCCTTACTGGGAGCAGAAGCTACAATGAAATCTTCCATTTGTGAGACAGCAACTGAGTGAGTGAGGACATTCAGGATATTGGTGGAACGTGGGAATTTGTTGCAATGTGGAGTTGAAGTGATTGAAGTAAAGTGTGCTGAGCAGGGAGCCTAGTGAAGGGTTAGGTGAGTTTTTGTTTTAAACTGCTCATTTCTTTCAGCCTCCAACATTGTATTTCCAATGCTGTCCATCAGTGGGAGCGGTGAATCAGTAATTGGTATCGTTAGAAGTCTTACGATTTTCAGTACTGCAGGCATTGCATTGTCTCATCAGCTTTGTAAAGGTTACTGGCAGCAGCGGGAGGTATGGGCTGGATTCACTAGAAATGATTAAGCAGTTAGATAACACACGTACAAGAGGGCAGGTTGGGACTTGTCTTTCGATTTGCAGAAGGTGGGAGTTTCTGATGCTGCGGTCCATGGCAACGACAACTGCGATAAATGATAGAATCACTACAGCGTGGACGCAGGTCATTCATCCCATCAAATCCACACTGACCCATCCGACGAGCATGCCACCCAGACCCACGCTATCTAGTCGTTTCTGCCGGTGAGTGAGACTAGGTCACAAGATTAGGGAGTAGGTTTAATACAGAGGAGAAGGAACTGCTTTTCCCAGAGAGTGGTGAATCTATGGTAATCTCTGCCCAAGGAAGCAGTGGAAGCAGCCATATTCATGACATAGTTTGATGGGATTTTGTATGGTAGGTGAATTTAGGATAGTCAGGATAATGCAGGTAAGAGGAGCTGAGAGGATGGATAGATGAGCCATGATCTTAATGAATGGTGTAGTAGCTCGATGGACCAAATGGCCTACTCCTGCTTCTATTACTGCGAATGTATAAACATGCATTTTTCATGGCCAATCCGAATCAAGGCAGGTGAGCAATGTAGTGATGTGGAAAATGAACATCAGAATGATAGAAAGGGACACGGAAAGTAAATGTCCCAGTCCAAAGATGTGCAGGTCAGGCCATGCTAAATTGTCCATAGTGTTAGGTTCATTAATCAGAAAGAAATGGGTCTGGGTGGGCTACTCTTCAGGGTGTCGGTGTGGACTTGTTGGGCCGAAGGGCCTGTTTCCACACTGTAGGGAATCTAATCTAATCAATCAAAACTGGATTCTACAGAACACAAAAATTGAAACTGAAGACTGTCTGGCTGAATGTGTGCTGCAATGTAACAAAACTGAATGAATTGTCTGCACACATTGAAGAGAATAATTATGATCTGAGACTCCTTACAGGGACATGGCTTCAGGATGACAAGGATTGGATCTGAATATTGAGGGGGTACATGACATTCAAGTTGAATAGGAAGCGAGGTAAAAGTAGAGGGTTGGCACTGCTAATCAAAGCACTAATAACATGGTACTCTGGTGTCAGCTCGGATTCCAGGTCCTGATTTCTCTGTCCTCTTCTCCATGTTCCCACAGAGTGAGATGTTGTCTGTTCTCAGCTCAGCTGGCTTTCTGCTGAGCCCCTTTTACACCTTCCAGAGCAATAAAACATTCAGTCGATCAAGGCCCAATCCAAATATTCTCAGTCTGACAACCATCCAGACTGAGAGAGTAATCGGAGCAGGGAATAAAACAAGAAAAATAAAACAAAATTAGACATAAATGCGCATTTGGTGCTTAAAGTGTGTTAATTAGATAGTAGAACAGAATTAGGGGTCTTCCAGGATTCTTATCATCCCCTACTTGAGGAATTCTCTCTCCCTAACAATATTTACATCAACAGAAATAAAACATCTTTTATCAAATAGACATAGAGATATACAGCACGGAAATAGACTTTTTGATCCAACACATCCATGCTGATAAGATGTCCTATATAAATCTAGTATCCCATTTGCCAGCATTTGGCCCATATCCCACCAAACCTTTCCTATTCACACACCCATCCAGATGCCTTTTAAATGTTGTAATTGTACTAGCCTCCCCCACTTCCTCTAGCCTATTTACCCTATCCATGCCCCTCATGATTTTATAAATGTCCATAAGATCACCCCTCAGCCTCCGACACTCCAGGGACACTCCCCATCCTATTCAGGCTCTCCTTATACCACAAACCCTCCAACCCTGGCGACATCCTTTTCAATCTTTTCTGCACACTTTCAAGTTTCACAACATCATTCATATCCTATCGTAGGGAGACCAGAATCGAATGCAATAATCCAAAAGTGGCTGAACCAATGTCCTGTACAGCTACAACATGACCTCCCAACTCCTATGCCGATAGCATTCAAT
Organism: Hemiscyllium ocellatum; assembly: GCF_020745735.1. Lineage (NCBI taxonomy): Eukaryota > Metazoa > Chordata > Chondrichthyes > Orectolobiformes > Hemiscylliidae > Hemiscyllium > Hemiscyllium ocellatum. The sequence goes on along the minus strand of NW_026867500.1, from coordinate 233,120 downwards.
GAGCCAAATGGCCTATTTGTGCATTGCAGCGATTTAATGATTTGACACTCTGGAGGCAGGAAACATGTTTCCACTGTTGGGTGAGTCCTGAACCAGAGGACACAGCTTAAAAGTGAAGGGTAGGCTATTTAGGACAGAGATGAGGAGAAACTTCTTCACCCAGAGAGTGGTGGGTGGGTGGAATGCTCTGCTCCAGAGGGCAGTGGAGGCCCAGTCTCTGGATTCGTTTAAGAAAGAGTTGGATGGAGCTCTCAAGGATAGTGGAATCAAGGGTTATGGAGATAAGGCAGGAACAGGATGCTGATTGAGGATGATCAGCCGTGATCATAATGAATGGTGATGCAGGCTCGAAGAGCAGAATGGCCTACTCCTACACCTATTGTCTATTGAGTTCACGTGCCATTGCAGGGGGATTGAAGAAGCGACGGCTGAGTGCCATTATCGACTGGACTAACAACCCAGTTCCGGGGATTCCCGAGGTTTGAATCCCGCCGAGGCAGATGGTGGGATTGTAATTCGGTCAGAAATTTGGAGTTCTGAATCTAATAATGAAACCATTTTTGGGGGGAGAAACTGTCATCTAATTCACTCATGTCCCTTTTAGGAACTCATCTCAACTGCATCCTTTATCCGGTCTGGCGTACACCTGACTCCAGACCCACAGCAGCATGGTTGACTCTTGACTGCCCCCCATGTAAAATGATGGGAGTAACCTAAATGGACACAGTGTGTAGGTTGAAATTGCTGAGTGAGGCAACACTTCCTTCAGCTTAAGGCTGTACCAAGGACCAATTATGAAGGGACAACTCTGTGCTGACCAACAGTAAAGGAAGTAGAGTTGGGAGGAGTGTGTGAGCTTTGAGCTGTTTTTTTTTAAAAAGCTTTTTTCATACACTTTTGTTTTGCTGGGGAGATCTGAAGCTGTAACAAAGTTGGGCGGCAATAAAGGTAACTTGAACTTAACCCCAGTCTCAGACTGTCAATGAAAGCTATGAGATCCAATAGGTTTTTGTTTTAAAGCTGCGCATTTCTTTCAACCTCTTGCACTAAGTTTCCAATATCGTGTATCAGAAGGAGCAGTGAATGAGTAGCTAATATCATTAGAAATTGTAAACTTTTCATCTCTACAGGTATTGCATCATTTCATCGACATTGTAAGGTTTACTGGCAGCACCTGGAGGTGTGGGATGTATTCACGAGAAACAAAGTTTAAAATCATACAACACCAGGTTATAGTCCAACATGTTTATTTGGAAGCACTAACTTTCGGAACACTGCTCCTTCATCAGATGTTTGTGGAGCAGGATCATAGGAAAATTTATAGCAAAAGGTCGCAGTTTCATGCAACAGAAATGATATAGAACAAACTTAGATTGTTGTGAAATCTTTCATCTTTTAGGATGGGTTGCAGGTTTTGGTTCATTAATATGTAAATCCCAGAACTTGTTTGAAGACACATTCTCGAGACAACTTAAGATCTGTATCCCAATCTTGAGTGAGACTGGTTCTATTTCCAAAGTAGGAATTTATAAAATCTCACATGGATTGACTGCCTGTAGATTGTATTTGGCTGAAAAAGCGCACAATGTATTTGCAAATACAAAATCACACCAAAGCCTTATATGCAAGTGTGCACGCATGAGAGTATGTGTAAGTGTGTGCGTGCTGGATAAAGTATGTGAGTGATAGAGTATCAGCCTGTGAGAGGGTGTATATGTGTGTGTGTCAGAGAGGGATCTGTGTGAATGTGAGAATGTGTGCTTTGTGTGGGTGTGAGAGAGCGTGACAGTGAAGTGGGGTTACCTGTCATGTGACATGAATCCAAGGTCCTGGTTGATGCCATCCTCATGTGTTCCGAACTTGGATACCAGCCTCTGCTGGGCCACTAAAACTGAATAAGCAGTTACATAGCACACATTGGAGAGGGCAGGGTGGGACTTGCCTTTCGATTTGCAGAAAGTTGGAGGTTCTGGGTGCTGGAAACTAGGGAAAACACATGCTGGAGGACCTTCGGCTCAGAGAGATGCAGCTAGAAGCCAGGTTGCAGACACGTTGGGGGAATCATCAAACCCCCTACACTGTGGAAACAGGCCCTTTGGTCCAACAATCCACACTGACCCCTCTTAGAGCATCCCACCCAATAACCTCCACAGCTAATCCCTGAATTTAGAACACCCAATCCACTCTCAGCTGCACATCTTGGGACCTTGGGAGGAAACCAGAGCACCCAGAGATTGGGAGGGTGGGGGGGGGGGGGGGGGGGGAGGAAAATGCAAACTCCACACAGACAATCACCCTGAGGGTGGGATCAAACTCAAGTCCCTGGCACTGTGAGGCAGCGGTGCTAACCACTGAGCTGCTGCCGCGCCGCCCACAGTCTTGGATTGAAGGAATCGATTGACTTCATTCCAGGGTTGAAGGAATGGATTAGCTTCATGCCAGACACTCCAGCCCGTTTGGGGAATTGAATTTGCTTCCACAGAGTTTCCATGCTGCGGGGGTCATTGCGTCTCAGCAGCTTCAACGATCCAAAGAAGGGCTCGTCTACAGCGAGAACTCTAGTCCACATTTCGTTAAAGTTGTCTGCACAGTCAGAACCCTGGAACACTCCCACGCAGGCTGTGTGTAATCACGGGGCTTCTCAAGTCACGTTGATGTTTGAAATAATTTCCCCTCCTGGATTCAAACGCTGCTGATATTCAGGCCCTGAGTAAATTTCTTGTACACACCTGAACAGCAAATCCTCCTCTGCTAATACCTTGAGAAAACAGATCATTGCTGTCAGTGCAGGGCAGGAAATAGGATCGGAGAATTCTAGTTTGTACCGAACAGCCTTCCCTATCTCCTACCCGAAATCTCTGTCTCCCAATTCCTCCACCTTTCAGTGGATTCCAACTCGAATTCATCCTTCCATCCTCCTGTTTTTGGCCAGCTCCCCTCACCGGAAAGCGCTGACTCTCGGTTCAGTTTCTTAGTTTCATCTTGCCATTCCCAGTATATTGCCCACATCTTTATTTAGTTTTTAAAACAGAAAGGCAGTGGTTTGCTGATGCCAGGATCTGAGGGTAACTGCGCTCACGCTCCAGATTCTCTCTCGCATCATTCACAACAATCTGCAGTGCACATGTGGAAAGAAGGGGATGCTGGGAGTAGGTGGGACGCATTCACCAACTCCCCATTCAATCAAGATCCAATCATGCCCACAGCGCCCCCAGTCTATTCTCTCTCGCTATCCCTAGCTTCCCCCCGCCCTCTCATACACATGCCACCTTCTGCACCTCCGTCCATTCTATCTCCATACCCTCTGTCCCTTGTCCAGTCCAGTCTCTCATCCACCCTCTGCCTTCCTCCATCCAGTCCCTCTCCCCACACTCATTCTCTCTCTCCTCCCACTCTCTGCCCCCTCCATTCTCTCTCTTCCCCCACCCTCTGCTCTCCATCCATTCCCTCTCTCCCCCACCCTCTCCTAACATTCATTGTTGCTCTCTTTCTCCCCCACCCTCTGCCCCCTTCCATTCTCTCCCCACCCACTGACCCACGTCCATTCTCTCTCCCCACACTCTGCGCCCCCATTCTCTCTCTCTCTCTGACAAACGCTCTGCTCCCCATCCTGTGCACCCCCAGGGTTTCTCTAACTCCAATGCTCTGTCCCCATGTCCATTTCTCTCTCTCTCTTCCGCCTAGCCTCTGTTTCCCATCCAATTTCTCTACCCGCACCCCCACCCTCATCCTTTCTTGTGCCTCGAACCCTCTTCGTTCACTGTATCAGTCCTTCTCAGGACAGAGAGAGCGCGGATGGTGATGACTGTACCTGGGAGATGGGAGGGGGCGGTGTGAAAAATGGCCGATCTTTAACATTGAGAATCGCTAAAATGATATTTTCAAAAACATCTGTAAAGTTTGAAAGCAAATTCAATTATTTTTCTAAAAAGCAGCAGCCATTTTTCTGAAACTTGCATTGAAATCTGTGCAATTAGGCCACAGTTGAGAATAGGCTGTAAAGATGGAATGGCCAAGTCCTCGTCTTGTGAAGTTGGTTCAGATTAAGTAGAAATAGAGTCATAGAGTTGCAGAGCAGGGAAACAAGCCTTTCGGTGCATGCCAACCACATATTCTAAATTAATCTGGTGATCCATTTGCCACCATTTGGCCCATATCTCTTTCAACCTTTCCTATTCATATTCCTATCCAGATGCCTTTTAAATGTTGTAATTGTTCCAGCCTCGACCACTGTCTCTGGCAGCTCATTCCATACATACACCACCCTCTGCATGGAAATGTTACCAGTTCGGTTCCATTTAAACCTTTTCCCTCTCAGCCTAATCCTATGCCCCTTCAGTTTTGGATTTCCTCTACCCTGGGGAAATGACATTCAAAGATTGAGCAGCCAGACAAAATGCAAAAGGAATAAACTGTTGAGCCCCAGGAAAACAAAAGAAGTGTGGCTCCAGCCTGTTTTTCTCTCCGATTGGCAGTTGGACCAGCATCTCCACTGGGCACACTGCGCATGCTTTTCGGTGTCAGGAAGCATTGCGCATGTACGCTGGTGTCAGCAAAATACTGCGCATGCTCCTTACTGTCAGCGGAAACGGCTCGCAACATTCTTCTGATCGACCAATGGGAAGCCCTGAAGGACCGGAAGGAGTGCGGTCTTCCTGCCAATGAGAGCCTCCCCCCTATTGTCTGAATGCGGAAGTTGGATCAGGCGCTTGTGAAGGTGTTGCTGCTCCTCTCTCTATGAATGAAGATTGAACTTCATCCCAGACTGCAACTTCTTTCTTCTGTCCAAATTTGTGTGAGTACAACTTACTCTTCTCACCCCCTTTCTCATTTTATTTTTTCACTCTGGTGTTCAGTTCTTCACTTGCAGCAAAGTTGGTTCAGGTATGTGTCTTAATTGGCAAACACATGGTAAATGTATTTATGTAGTGTGAAGTTATAACCTTCCCTATGAAATAAAAACAGAAAGCAGGTACATTGTTTAAATGGTAATATACTGGAATGTGGAGTAAGTGAGGACTGCAGGTACCGAAAATCAGAGTCGAAAATTGTGGCGCTGGAAAAGCACAGTTGGTCAGACAGCATCCAAGGTGCAGAACAGTCAACGTTTTGGGCAAAAGCCTTTCATCCAGGAATGATGTGTGGATGTACAAATGTGCCTCAGCTACCTTCTGCTCAGGCTTTCTACTCCAGTCAATGCCAGTTGTCACATAGGTGCAGCAAGCAATCAGCAAGGCAAGTGGTGTATTAGCAAGAGGAACTGAGTTCAAAGTGGGGGTGCCTTCCTGTAGTTAGGGAGGTATTAAATATATTCAAAGCTGAGTTCATCTGACTTTTGAATCTCAAAAATAGTTATGGGGGAAGACAAGAAATTAAAAAATATATATTTTTATTCAAAACTTCTTCAAATCTCTCGCAACACCTCTATATACAAAAAAGAACAATACCAAAATACAGAAAAATAGTAGTACAACAATTTCATATTATGATACTATTAATAATGAGCTACCTATTATTCTACTAGGACAAACTTAGCTTAAACTAAACCACAATCAAATTGAATAAAAATAAAATTAAACATAATTTAAGTTAATTTGAATTCTATCACATTACTTTATTCTATTTCACTCACCATACCTCCATTAAGGCTTCCATCCATGGGAGCACCAGTTATTGCACCCGTATTCTTTTCACCCAGCCTTGCCCTCCCAGGGCCCCATGAGCGCCCGGAATGATTCCCACAGCTATACCACGGCTCTAATTAATACTGCTGATCAGTCTGCATCAATATAATTTAGCAAGGGCTGCCACGTCTTGTAAAACTACTGTTTTGTGGTGCACCATATTTGTGAGGTCATCTTGGGGGCGGATGCTCCATCACCAGCATATGCCAGGCCATAAGCCCTGGGTGTTTTTCCAATGTCAAACTCGTTAAAATGTTCTTCCTTGCACAGTGCGTAAGAATGTTACACAGTCTGTTTCTGTGTTCTCCGAGAGAAGGCAAATTTGTCAACCCCCAGGATGTCCTTCAGCTCCCTTACTATAGCACTCCAGTATCTCTGGATCTTACAACATGACCAATAGCAGTGTGTGAGTGCCTATACTAATGTTACATTTGGGATACCCTGGTGATGCGCCACTCTTGAACCTAGCTAGCCTCTCTGGCACCACATAAGCCCTGTGTAAAATCTTCAATTGCATGCCCTGTGCTTTGTTACATGTTGAAATTTTCCTTACATTTTCCCATATATCTTGCCATACTTCTAATGAAATATTCTAGCTCCCGATTCCACATGGTAGAGAGTCCCTCCACATCTCCTAAGGTATGTCCCTTCTGTAAATGATGCAACGTACTAACTGAAAGAGCGCCTGTACAGAGTACTCTTTACTCCACATTTGACCTGTAAAGCTGAGCCAGGAGTGTGGTCTTCCTCTGTATATAATCCCTTAGCTGAAAGTACCGGAAAAGGCCCCTATTAGACAATGCATATTTCTGTCTTAGCTGGCTAAATGACATCAAGACCTAACCCTCAAATAAATCTTCCCTCCAGGAGATTCCCTTATACTCCCATGACTTAAAGCCGGAGTCTATTGCCCCAGGTTTAAATCCTTAGGCTGCCACCTGCGGGGTAATTAGCGAGGTCTTCAGCCAATTGCCCTTGTCTTGCCTCCGTGTCCTCCAGGCTTTCACTGTATTTAAAATGATTGTACTCTTTCACTGCTCAGTCTCGGATTTCATCTTATCAATGAATAATAGATTAACTCGGGGACATCTCGACTGCAATGCTTCAATGTCAAGCAAAATCAACCTCGTGTCCCCCCGTGCCCAGTCACCCACATATGCTAAGAAAGCGCTTATTTGATATCTCTCCAAGTCCAAAAGATCCACTCCTCCTCACCCTGTGAGAGCTGCAATTTGGTAAACTTAATTAGGGGGTGACTGCGACACCAAATAAAATAACCTAGCCAACCATTGAGCCTCCGTAATACCCATCTGGGTAGCAACAACAGGAGCATTCTCATGGGGTACAACAGGCGAGGAAGAACATTCATTTTAATCAGAGCTATTCGGCCTAACCATGATAATGGTAATCCGTCCCACTGCTGTAAATCCTGCTTTATCCTCTCCAGTAATTGTACATAGTTAGCTTTATACAGCTGGTGGAAGGCAGGGGTAATAAAAATTCCCAAATACAAAAGCCCTTTTGACGACCATCTAAACAGGAACTGCATTCCATCCTCCAGCATGGCGTCTGATTTTGTAAAGTTGATCCTGCAGCCTGAAAAACTTCCAAATAAATTAATTGTTTGAATCAATCGAGGAACAGACTCCTCCAGATTGGCCAAGAACAGAAGGACATCATCAGCATATAGGGTAATCTTATGTTCCCCCATTCCCATTCCTGGCGCTATTATTTCAGGATCCCTCCTGATAGCCTCAGCTAATGGCTCAATTGCCAAGGTAGATAGCAGCGGTGAAAGAGGACATCCCTTTCGACTACCTCTCCCAGCATTAAAGTTATCTGACTTAGTGCCATTTGTGATGATTGCTGCCTTAGGATCATTATACAACACCACCACCCATCTAGCAAAGGTTGTCCCCAGACCAAAGCGCTTGAGAATCCCAAACAGGTACAGCCATTCTATCTGGTCAAATGCCTTTTCTGCATCTAGGGAGGCCACCGAACCCAGGATCAACCTTTGCTGGCATACCTGCACCATGTTCAGTACCCTCCTGATATTGTTGGAGGAGCTACTGCCCTTAACAAAACTCATCTGATCTTCTTTCACAATACAGGACAACACCTTTTCCAACCTCAGAGCCAGCGTCTTGGGTAGAATTTTAAAATCTACATTCAACAGTGAAATGGGTCTGTATGAAGCACATTCTTTGGGCTCTTTCCCCTTCTTTATAATGAGGGAGATATTAGCCTCCCTAAGAGAGGGCGGAAGACAACCCATGCATATGAATAGCTATACATCCCCAGAAGTGGCTCCACCAACACACTTATGAATTCCTATAGAATTCACTTGGGAATCCATCTGACCGTGGTGCTTCATTGCATCCTGCACCTCCTGTATCGTCATAGGCATATTCAACAGGAAACCTGTTCCACGTTTATACTAGGGAGGTGCAGGATCTCAAAAAAGGCCTGTATTCTCGCTGCACCATGTTCATCTCCCTCCGACCGATATAACTCTGCAAATTATTCCCTAAATCTAACATTAATCTTCTTTAACTCACGGGTAACTGTGCCAGCCTTCTCTCGAACAGACATAATAGATTGGGAAGCATTTTTCTTTCTGGCCAGATATCTATCTGGCTTATCTCCAACTTCCAACAATCTTTGTTGAGCAAAGCAGACCTTTTTTTCCCCAGTGTGTGCAATGAGTTGGGAGCAGCTGGAGAGCTGCAGCTTCACCAGTGAAGGCCTATTATAGTATACTTCCTCAGCTATCTGCAGACGGGTCTCCAGCATCTGTTGTTGCTCCTTCCTCTGCGTCCTTCTAGCCATTGAATAAAAAATAGTCAAGCCTCATAAATATGCCTTATTGGCCTCCTACAGTATTTCCGGATTACTGGCCGTACCCAAGTTGGTACCCAGAAGGCTCTGAACTCTTGTGATGTACTCAACAAATTTGCTATCCCTTAGCAGGAATGGGTCCATGCACCAGTGCTGTACATCCATTCCACCACTCTTGATTTTACCATCTAAATACACTGGCACATGGTCTGAGACAGCTATATTGCCAATTTCACACGCCAATGTTCTGTCCAAGCAATCCAATGGCATTAAAAAGTGTCAGTTCCCATGTGGTACTTGTGTGGGTTGGAAGAGAAAGTAGGGTGGAGATGCCTCCACACATCCATTAATCCCAACTCCTCGCACATGTCCACCAACTGCTTAGGTTGCGCGGGTATACCTGCCTGGTCCCTTGGCGCCCTGTCTACCTCGGGATCTATTAGACGATTAAAATCCTCTCCAATGACCATGAGGCGTACCCCAAGACTCATTAATTTAGCAGCTGCATCAATTAGAAATTTAAGAGGGTGCACCGGAGGGACAATACACATTCAGGATGCCATACCCCTCATCATGTATTAGAGCTTTAAGAATGACGGACAGTCCATATTCGTCCTTAATTTGCTCAATTTCCTGGAAAGGGAGGTTCCTTCTTACCAGTATAGCAACTCCTCTACACATGGAGCTAAAAGAGGAGAAGAATACCCGATCATAACCTCCTTGCTGCAGTTTCAGATGTTCCTTATCAGTTAAATGTGTCCACCCTTTCCTTCCCGAGGCTTGACAGCACCTTTTTTCTTTTAAATGGGGGAATGGCTCCCTTTTACATTCCAGGTGCACCACCTGAACGAATCAGTAGACATGGCCATCCAGGGAAGCCTGTGGTTTCCCAAGAGGAGGAAGCTTATCTGAGGTGCGGTGAGCAACAAAGACATTAACTCGATAAAGTCTAAAAACTGCTCCTATTAAAACTACTATAAATAAAAATCTAACCACCACATATAACTTAAGCAAATGCTCAAATAACCCCCAATTATGTAGAGATCTCTTTTCCCCCCCACCCCAACCCCCACCATTGCCACCAGCCTGGCTCCTTCCCACTGAGGCTGTGCCCCAAACGCCAGGCAATTCACAGATTGAAAAAAACATGTTATTTACATTCTGAGAGTTAACAATGGTTGCCCATCTCCCCACACCCCTTCTCCATACATCTTAAACACAGGTATAGCCACCCCCAATCCAAAAACAAAAGGACAGCAGTGAAAAAAAGGCCCCAGACAATACCTAACTGACCGATATACTAAATAATTCCAGTTTTACGCCAAGGCAGTACGTATAAAGCCGATAACCACAAAATAAGGGGCAAAAAATAGCATTGTCTGGAATGACGTCCCTCCCGCCTTCACCTCAACTCAATTTCTTTAATTCAGAGAACTCGCAAAGTCCTTCGCCTTTTCTGCTGAATCAAATTATATACTGTCCCTCCATGAGTAAAACGCAATACAATCAGGGACCTCAAGGAATATTGTATGTTCAGATCCCTTAATTTTCTCTTAACTTAATTAAATGCCTTTTTCTTAATCCAGGCTCCTGAGAAGTCCTGAAAATATATTATTCTGATCTTTTGTACATTAGAGCCTGTGGATCTCTTCCCAGTCTTCTTGCTGTTTTAATCACTAACTGATTTTCTTTATCATGCAGGAGCCGCACTCGGACCACGCAGGGCTGTGGGTCCGACCCGGACCTGCACATTTCGATCCAGTGTGCCCGCTCCACACTCAACAGGCCCGACTCCAACTCCAGCCCCAGGAATCCAATAAGGTCTTCGCCTTCCTCGCATTCCGGAAGACCCACGAGCTGTAAGATTTCTCTTCTACTTTAGTTTTCCAGGTCGTCCACTTGCTCCTGAAAGGCCCGAACCTGGTCTTCCAGCGTTTGGATCCTTCCTCCTGAGACCTCCGCCACGGTCTCCGATGCCACAGTCCTCTCCTCCGCTGCCTATTCTCTTCGGGCCAACACGTGAATTTCCTGTCCATGCTTTTCCAGCGTGGCAGATAGTGGTTCCACCGCTGCTTCAATCTTTTCTCAGAGTTTGGCAAACACCGAGAGTAACTGCTGCTGTCCCATTAAATCCACAGGGATTGCCCTGGAAGTTTGAGCAATGGCTCCAGGCACCCACGATGTAGTTGGGGAGTGCCTTACCTGCTTCACCCCTTTCGGCCCCTTTCCTTCATTTGCTTTCATTCTGTTCCTAAAGCTGTCAAACCACAATTATAGCAGCTCCAGACGTTCAGTAAGTTTATATTCGCAATTTGTTTCTTCTACGGATGGTTAATGAGGTGGGGAGAGGGGTAAAAGTCCACCTTGCCAGGGGGTGTGGCACAGAACCCAGCACAGCAGACCACTCAAACCACCGCCATCTTGGATTTCCAAGAAAATGGTTTTAAGACCAGTACAGAACGGTGGCACAGTGGTTAGCACTGCTGCCTCACAGTGCCGGAGACCTGGGTTCAATTCCTGACTCAGGCAATCGACTGCGTGGAGTTTGCACATTCTCCCCGTGTCTGTGTGGGTTTCCTCCGGGTGCTCCGGTTTCCTCCCACAGTCCAAAGATGTGCAGGTTAGGTGAATTGGCCAGGATAAATTGCCCGTAGTGTTAGGTAAAGGGGTAAAATGTAGAGGTATGGGTGGTTGCACTTGGCGGGTCGGTGTGGACTTGTTGGGCCAAAGGGCCTGTTTCCACACTGTAAGTAATCTAATCTAATCTAAAGAACAGCTACAGAGTTATACAGCAGAGAAACAGATCCTTCGGTCCAACTAGTCTATGCTGACTATGTTCTCAAACCCAACTAGTCCCATCTGCCAGTGATTGGTCCACATACCTCCTATTCATGTACTTTTCCAAATGTCTTTTAAACATTGTCACTGTACATACATCCACTACTTCCTCTGGACACCCATTGCACACACAAACCACTCACTGTGTGAAAAAAATGGAGCTCTTCGTGTCTTTTTAAAATCTTTCTTCTCTCCTCTTCAAACTTTGCTCCCTAATCTTGAAAGCCCCACCCTAGGAAAAGGACACCTGCCTTTCACCTCATCTGTACCCCTCATGATATTATAATCCTCTGTAAGGTCACCTCTCAATCTCCTCTGCTCCAGTGAAAGAAATCCCAGTCTATCCACCTGGCTGTAGGTGTATTCATGTTCAGTTATGATGTGTTCAGTGTTGGTGCAGGTTCAAATGGCCAACTCCTGCTCCCAATTCTCTCACTGTGTGTCCAGCACAGCATTGGGAGATTGGGAAAGGGGAGGGATAGATATGTTGTTTGTTTTTATTTTGAAAATGCACTTGATTCCACAAATAAAAGCAACAGGTACAAGTACAGCACATGCAGTATTCCTCATTGCAGCTTCAAGGTTTTGTGTCCTCTTCTTCCGTGTTGGCTCCAGCACATTCGGCTTCCTCCCCCCACCACCCACCCACCCAATCCCCGCCCTGAGCCGTTGATGCTTACATTCTATCAAATAAAGAGAGGGATAGACAAGGTCTTTTCTCTGGGAGTGTAGAACTATACAGTAATAGGTTTAGGGTGAGGTGGCCCGGGGAGGAGGCGAGGGATTTAAAAGGAACCTAAGGGGCAATTCATGCAGAAGATGGCGTGTGTAAGGAAAGAGCTGCCAGAGGAAGTAGTAGATGCTGGTATAATTATGACACATTTAAAAGGCATCTGGACAGGTTTATGAATAGGAAGGGTTTAGAGGGATATGGGCCAAATGCTGGCAAATGAGACCAGATTCGGTGAGGATATCTGGCCAGCATAGACCAGTTGGACCAAAGGACCTGTTTCTGTGCTGTATATCTAGATGACTCTGGTTTGCCACACCAGTCTGTTCAATTTCACTCTGGTGTCATAGCCTTGGTGTCTCATTCCAAAACTCCCCCACCCCCGTGGGGGCACGTTAACAATTTTGTGTCTGATTGGTTGTCAAGAAGCTGCTTTGCAGGTTCATCCTGAATTTACACACTATATTTTTGCTTCCACAACTCAGACCGGCTCACTCTCAACAGTATCCCAATGTCGTGGAAGATATTAATTTTCAGGTGGAGGTATCCAAAATTCAGAGAGGTGTCAGTTGTGACTGTTTTGCTCTTCTGTCCCTGTCAGATCCTGAATCAGCACTTTCAGGAGAATTAGAATGGAGTGAGAACAGAGGGAGAGAGGGAGTGAGTGAGAAAGTGGGATGGTGCTTTCAGTTTTATGGAATAACAAAAGAAAAGAATGTTCTGCAGAAAGTAGAATTGCTTGTTCTGAATTTCTACCCTGGACTGGCAGTGATGACTTTTGTAATCTCTTTTCAGAGTATTTGATCTGAAGATGAAGTTTCAAAATCAACAGATGAAGGGCTTATGCCTGAACCATTGACTCTCCTGCTCCTCGGATGCTGCCTGACCCGCAGTTTCCGACTCTGATTCTCCAGCATTTGTGAGTCACTCAATCCATCGGGACTGCAACAATTTTCGACTGTGATCCAATTGGTTCCTGTTTCAGTCCGTTTTCAGCATCAGTGGGACTGGAAGAGAGACCCTACTGTTGCAGCAACGCACGGAGTGTGGAGCCTGAAACAGTTAACTGGCCTGAAAAGAGGAATTCAAGGCTGGGAGGGACATACACGCGTTTGTGTGCAACTGTAGCTTCGGCCATGGAGAAACCATGGAAGTGTGGCGACTGCGGGAAAGGTTTCCGTGTCCCGTCTGCCCTGGAGACACATCGTCGCAGTCACACCAGGGAGAAGCCATTCTCCTGTCCTGAGTGCGGGAAGGCCTTCAGTGATTCCTCTGCCCTGCTGAGGCATCGGCGAGTGCACACAGGGGAGAGGCCCTTCAGCTGCCCTGAGTGCAGGAAGAGCTTCAGCGATTCCTCCGCCCGGCTGAGGCACTTGCGGGTGCACACGGGGAGAGGCCCTTCAGCTGCCTCAAGTGTGGGAAGGCCTTCAACGATTCCTCCGCCCTGATCAGGCACCAGCGGCTGCACACAGGGGAGAGGCCCTTCCGCTGCCCCGATTGTGGGAAGGTGTTCACTCGCTCCTCCCACCTCGTGATTCATCGGCGGGTCCACACCGGTGAGAAGCCCTTCCCCTGCCCCAAATGTGGGAAGGCCTTCAGCGATTCCTCTGACCTGCTGGCCCACCGGCGGGTCCACACTGGCGAGAGGCCGTTCACCTGCTCTGTCTGCGGGAAGTGCTTCACACGCTCTTCTGACCTGCTGAAGCACCAGCGTGTCCACACTGGGGAAAGGCCCTTCAGCTGCTCTGAGTGCGGGAAGGGCTTTACTCAGGCATCCCACCTGCTGACACACCGGTGGGTCCACACTGGGGAGAGGCCGTTCACCTGCCTCGAGTGCGGGAAGGGCTTTGCTGTCTCCTCCAGTCTACTGACGCACCAGCGGGTCCACACTGGGGAGAGGCCGTTTGCCTGCCCTGAGTGTGGGCAGAGGTTCACAATGTCCTGCAGTTTGAACAAGCACCAGCGGAGGCACCAATGCTCCCAACAATCAGATTCTGCCGGTAACGCTGCTGAGGGTCACCCCCAGGTCTGAACCTCCTGCCCTTTCTGACAGTGGGGGTAATGAGAGTTGGTAGGCTTTTTTGTTTTCTACTGGGGGAGTGGAGGGGGAAGGGGGGGTGGTGGCTCAGTGGTTCGCACTGCTGCCTCATAGCGCCAGGGACCCAGATTTGATTCTATCCTCAGGGTAACTGTCTGTGTGGAGTTTGCATGTAATTCCCCTCAGTGTCTGCGTGGGTTTCCTTTGCGTGTTCCAGTGTCTTCCCAAAGTCCAAACGTGCACATGTTTGGGCGAATTGGCCAAGCTAAATAGTCCCACAGTGTTCAGGAATGTGTAGATGTGCTGCATTAGTTTGGGGTAAGTGCAGAGTGATCGGGTAGGAGAATGTGTCTGGATGAGTTACTCTTATTAGGGTCGGTCTGAACTTGTTGGGCAGAAGGGCCCGTTTCCACACTGTAGTGATTGTATGATTCCGTGAACATTTCTTCCAGTGGGCACTGCTGCTCATTGAGCCCAGGACCCGCACGAACTTAAGACCATTGGAGCAGAAGTTAGGATATTTTGACCCATCGAATCTGCTCCACCATTTGTTAGAGACAAAATAAAAAACTGCAGATGCTGGAATCTAAAATAGACAAGCAGGAGGCTGGGCACAACAAGGCAGGCAGCACCAGGAGGTGGAGAAGTCAGCATTTCAGGGATTATCCCTCCGGACTGAAGAAGGGTTCTACCCGAAACGTTGACATCTCCATCAGAAATGATTTACCAGGATATTGTCAGAACTAGAGGACGTAGATTTAGAGTGAGAGGGGAAAGATTTAAAAGGGACCGAAAGGGAAAACGTTTAATGCAGAGTGTGGTGCGTGTATGGAATAAGCTGCCAGAGGAAGTGGAGGAGGCTGGTAGAATTACAGAATTTAAAAGACATTTAGTCGGAGACGTGAATAGAAAGGGTTAGAGGGATTTGGGCCAAGTGCTATGAAATGGGACTAGATTAATTTAGAATATCTGGTCAGCGTGGACGAGTTGGACTGAAGGATCTGTTTCTGCGCTGTACCTCTCTATGACTACCGGTCCTGATGTAAGTTTAGAACTGAGTAACTTTGCATAATTCAATCTTGTTGAATTCACCTCCTGAAAGGTTTCAAATGAACCCCTCCAAACGATATGATTTAACTACACCAAGTTGGATAAAGTATCCCATCAAGTTCAACATGAATGCGCAGTTGAAGAAGTCAGAAGTCACACAACACCAGGTTACAGTCCAACAGGTTTATTTGAAATCCCAAGCTTTAGGAGCATTGCTCCTTCATCAGTGCTGCTCCTTCATCACTTTACCTGATGAAGGAACAGTGCTCCGAAAGCTCCTGAATTCAAATCAATCTATTGGGATTCTCACCTGGTGTTGTGTGACTTCTGACCTGTCCAGCCCCTGCACCTCTGCATCAGAGTTGACAAATGAGATCAGATTTTATTCAGCTGCAAATGTGTTGCTGGTCAAAGCACAGCAGGCCAGGCAATATCTCCTGAGATGCTGCCTGGCCTGCTGTGCTTTGACCAGCAACACATTTGCAGCTGTGATCTCCAGCATCTGCAGACCTCATTTTTTACTCAGATTTTATTCAGCCTGATTTAGTGAGATATTCATCTGGATGTCCTTATGCCTGAAACATCGATTCTCCTGCTCCTCGGTTGCTGCCTGACCTGCTGTGCTTTTCCAGCACCATACTCTCAACTCTGATCTCCAGCATTTGCAGTCCTCACTTTTTCCTGGTTCATGTGGAAACTCAACACTGTCAGAGAGACGCCAGTCATACAGTACTATAGCACAGAGACAGGCCCTTCAGCCCAAACCGGTCCATGCTGACCAAAATGTTTGTCAACACTAACCTCATTTCCTGCACTTGGCCCATATCCTTCTCAAGCTTTCCTATCCATGTATTTGTTGAAACACCTTTTCAATGTTGTTAATGTACCTGCTTCAACCACTTCCACTGGCAGCTGTTTCCCCAGGCGAACTAGACTTTGTAAATATTTTGCCCCACATCTTTTCTTCCATCTTTCTCCTCTCACCATAAAAACGCGTCCTTGGTCTAGAAATCCTCCCCCTAGGGAAGAGACAGCTACCATTAACCCAACTCTACCCCTCATGGTTTGAAAATATTGCCTCTCAACTTCCTCGGCTCCACTGGAAAAACATCCCAGCCTATCCAGCCTAAATTCTAATTTGATAATAATGGCAGTGATGATTTTGGCTGTGTGTGTGTCAAGGATCTCTCATTTCTCAGCCAATGCTGTGCCTCTTAAGTTCACCTCATCTTAAAACGAATGGCACCCCATTCATTTAAAATGTCCATGTTTTCTGTGCAAAGTTGGTCCTGGTCAGGAAATAGGCAGCAGTGTCTTTTATTCCTGTAGACTGCTCTGTTTTGAGATGTATGAGTAAATCTTCAGAACAAAAGATTAATGCAGCCTTTATTCATGTCTCATTATTAAAAACACTCTCTCCATTTACAGATGTGATTGAGAAGCTTCTCCCAATGAATCTTTGACTGATAACAGCATTTGTCAGGCTTTTGAAAGTCACTGTAGCTCTGTCACAGCACACAGGAGGGCTCTTTCAGACACAATGCGTCATGCAGAAAATTCTCCCACATTAGTCAAGCAAAGTTGATGTCTTTTTAAGACATTGTGAAACTTGAAATGGTTCAGAAAAGGTTTGGAAGGACGTTGCCAGGGCTGCAAGGTTTTAGCTACAGGGAGAGGCTGAATACGCTGGTACTATTTTCCCGGAAGCTTCAGAGTCAGCCAGAAACATCTGTTGAATCAGGAAACATCTCTTCCTGCAGCAGCTTCAGACAGACCGCTTGCTAAAACCAAAACCAGTGGAAAAGAATGGGACAACTGCCCTTTCATTGTAGAAGTATTTTAGAAAAAAAAGTCAAACCCTTTTCCCTGATTGTTGCCTTAGCCAGTATCTGTTAACCATTAGTGAAAACCTTAATCCTAGACGAATGGGAAGCTGTGCCATTTACAACCTTTTCTGAAAATAAACCAACAACATAATCTTCTTAAAGGAGCAGCATGATCACAACAAAAAGCAGCTGAACTGAAACATTTGAATCAAAAGGTTATGCAGTTAGCAGGACAAGAAACAGGTTTTCAATTTCACCAATCAATTTAAATCAACCCCATTGGCTACCAAAAACTTATTAAATTTAAATCCTAAAGTTTTGACAACAGGACCAATCCTATCATAAAGAATCCGTGCTCTCAGTCATCTGTGTATTAGAGAAAGCATCATTTAGAAAAACAGAGAAGAGCATTCCTGACAGAGGAATCGGAGGAGGCATCCCCGACAGAAGATGGCACAGAATATTCCGGAAGACACACAACCTGGTTGTAATCTGAGCGATTAAATTCTATTTTGTGTTATCTGAGTGGGACATGTATTGATTGGAACAGTATACCAGAGAATCTTGATTTATTCCAGAATACTTAGTAGTTAAGAAGGATTTATTCCAGAATACTTAGTAGTTAAGAAGGATTTATTCAGTTTGTTAGTAGCTTTGTTCATTTGTTCACTGTGAGAGTTGGGTAAATAAATTGCTGATTGTTGATTTTAAAGTGTCGGAGATTTATTTTTAACACTACAGCAGGTTACACCACTTATCACACTGACTTTACAGATTAAAGGGCAACGTGCCACTCTTTAGACGTTTTGGTTTGAGATCTTGGAGAGTGGGGGGGTGGGGGCGGTTCAGCCTTCGCTTTATAACAGTATTGATGACATTCTCTTGAATGCAATAGAGTCAATATTAATCCCAGCCTCTTGGTGTGGTTGTGGGTGAATCACCTTAATTTGGCTCCTGACTCAAACTGCACAGAGAACCAACTGCTGAAACAATGATTTGCACTTTATTGCACTTAGCAACCACAAATAAAACCCCTCAAGTTCATTCAGCTTTACCCCCCCAAACTTGGCTATCACCCAGTTGATAGCTGAATTTAACTGGGTTTCCACTGACAGTGCCCATCTCTGGAAGTGTCTAGGGGTTTGATGCAGTATTATTCTTCTAAGTACTACTGCTGCAGCATCGTTCTGGAGTTGAATTTTGGTGGCATTTCCTCATTTTCAAATCTGTGGTGTGACTATTTTTTAAGACTCTAACATCACCTCCCATTGCTGGAGACCTCAGCTCTGTAGCTTCCCTTCTTATCCTTGAGGGTTAGCTGTCTGTTTGAAACAGCCTGCTCTGCAATTAACCCCTCTATGTCAAGGCTTTCCTTCCACAGGCAGAATTAATTGTCCTTTTGTCACACCATTATTAAACATTATCTTGCCTGTCCCAAGAAACAACTTATTGTGTTGCCTCCTTCTTCCCAGGGATGGTTAACTAGCAGAAATTAGTCCATTTATCGTATTGAATCTGCTCTGCCATTCAATCATGGCTGATATGTTTCTTAACCCCATTCTCCCTGTAACCTTTGAACCCCTTGATACTCCAGAATGAGTGAATGGTGGAGCAGACTCAATGGGCTGAATGGCCTAATTTCAGTTCCTGTAGTGTCACAGTTCTCGCCGGCCCTTTCGTTTCTTGGTCAGAAAAAGTTATTGTTGACTCATGAAGTTGGGGGAAGTTCTGGAGTTTACAGGTGCACACCACGCTCCTCTCTGCCTCCTCCCGGAATACCGATTCTTTCTGAGATACTGGCAGTTCTTGAGATCCTTGGATATCCCTGAATACAAATCGATGTGTCTGGAACTCTCTGCTGCTACCTTGGAACAGAAGGATTATGAGGAGAAAATTCAGAAATCTGAAGAGTAAAGAGACTTGGGACTTCTAGCTCAGGATTCTGTCAAAGTAAACTTACAGGTTGAGTCAGTAGTGAGGAAGGCAAATGCAACAATGGCATTTATTTGGACAGGACTTGAATATAAAAACAGGGATGTACTTCTGAGGGTCTATAAGGTTCCGGTCAGGCCACAATTGGAGTATTGTACGCAGTTTTGGGCCCTATATCTCAGGAAGGATGTACAGGCCCTGGAACATGTTCAGAGGAGGTTGATGAGAAAAGTCCCAGGATTGAAAAGCTTAACATATGAAGAACATCAGAGGACTCTGGGTCTATACTCAATGGAGTTTAGAAGATGACAAGGGAACTAATTGAAACCTACAGAATACTGAACAGCTTAGACAGAGTGGATGTTGGGAAAATGTTTCCATTGGTAGGAGAAACTAGGACCCGAGGGCTCAGCCTTCAAGTAGAGGGAAGACCTTTTAGAACGGAGATAAGGAGAACTTCTTCAGGCAGAGAGTGGTGTATCTATGGAATTCACTGTCCCAGAAGGCTGTGGAGGCCAGATCACTGAATACATTTAAGATGGGAATAACTAGGTTCTTGAGTATCAAGAGGATCAAAGGTTACGGGGAGAATGGGGTTGAGAAACTTATCAGCCGTGATTGAATGGTGGAGCAGACTCAATGGGCTGAATGGCATCATTTCTGCTCCTATAGTCTTATGATATGCTGATGAGTGGAGGGGTGAGGATTGGGGAAAAGAGATAAAGAGGGGAAAAGACATAAAGAGGGGAATACAATTAAGGTAAAGCTGGATACAGATACATAGGAAATACAAGAATTGTACGATAAATTTCAGACCACATAGAAGCACCGGCATACAGAGAGATCTGGCCATATAGATCTCCAAAAGTGGCAACACAGGTGGGTAACGTGATCAAGAAGGCACACAGCACGCTTGCCTTGAGTGTAAGAGTTGGCGAGTTATGTTACAGCGATTTATTCCGTTCACATTCAGAATATTGCGGAAGGACATGGATGTTCTGGGGAGAGGGTATAGAGAAGGGTCACTAGGACATGGATAACATGGACATGGATGCTCTGGGGAGAGTGTATAGAGAAGGTTCACTAGGACATGGATGTTCTGGGAGAGGGTATAGAGAAGGGTCACTAGGACATGGATAACATGGACATGGATGCTCTGGGGAGAGGGTATAGAGAAGGTTCACTAGGACATGGATAACATGGACATGGATGCTCTGGGGAGAGGGTATAGAGAAGGTTCACTAGGACATGGATAACATGGACATGGATGCTCTGGGGAGAGGGTATAGAGAAGGTTCACTAGGACATTGCCTGGTCTGGAGGTCTCATTATGAGAAGAGATGGGGTAAACCTGAATTATTTTCACTGTAAAGATAGAGGCGGAGGGATGACCTCGACAAAATGATGAGACACACCGATTGGCTGGATGGGGGTGGCATGGTGGCTCAATCATTAGCACTGATGCCTCACAGCGCCAGGGAAACTGGTTCGATTTCAGTCTCAGGCAACTGTCTGTGTGGAGTTTGCAAATTCTCCCTGTGTCGATATGGGTTTCCTCCGGTTTCCTCTCACAATCCAAATGTGTAGGTTAGGGTGGAGTGGCTATGCTAAATTACCCACTGCCCAGGGATTGGCAGGTTAAGTTGGATTGTCCGTGCTTAAATTGCCCCACAGTGTTCAAGAATTGAAAGTTAGGTACATTAGTCAGGGGTAAATGTCGAGTAATAGGGATAGGGAAATGGGTCTGTGTGGATTATTCTTTGGATGTTTGGTGTTGGGCCAGATAGTCTGTTAGATAGTCAGAGGCTTTCCCCCTCCCCAGAGTGGAAAAGTCAACTACAAGAGGGCACAGGTTCAAGGTGAGAAGGGGACAGTCTGGGGGAGAATTGAAAGGGAAGATTTTTCACACAGTTGGATGCTGGATGCCTGGAATGCATTGCCATTGGATGGAGTGGAAAGAGGCACCTTAGCAACACTTAAGGTATATCTGGATAGACACATGAATGGGAGGTGAATACAGGGACAGGAACCACACATCGGCAATAAATAGCAGATCTAAGTTAGGATTAAGAATTGGCACAGTCTTGGATGGGGAGGGGGTAGGGGGTAAAGTGAACTTTCAAAAACAGGGGATACCTGTATGCTGATGAAGGGGTGGGTGGATGCTCAGGTGTAGCATAAACACTGACAGAGGCCAATTAGATGATTGAGCCACCATGCCACCCCCATCCCAATCGGTGTGTCATCATTTGATTTTGGAGACTCAATGGGACAGAGACAAATGTATCTATTTCAGATCTAAATGCACTTCAGCCACTTCTGTGGACTGTTCCATAGGGATGGTGCAATCCCAGACTCAGAGAGCATCAGCCCCCATTGGAAGTAAAGTGGGTGTGAGAGCGACCAGTCAGCATAAAGGAACCCCTTACCCCTCCCACTTCACCCACTAAACAGGGTTCAAGATGTGACTCTCAGCAGCGGTAACAGCAGAATCCAACCCGAATCCCTGCGCAATCTCACTTGTGAAGTTGCTGGTGTCTCCACAAGTTGCACGACTGGGTGAAGCCCTTCCCACACACTGGACAGGTGAACGGCTGCTCCTTGGTGTGGATGTGCTGGTGTTTGTGCAGGGTGGAGGAATCACAGAAGTCATTGCTCCACACGGGACAGGTGAACGGCTTCTCCCCAGTGTGGACGTGGAAGCCGAGCAGCAGGTGATACGACCGGGTGTAGCCCTTCCCGCACACGGAGCAGGAAAATGGTTTCTCCCCAGTGTGCATCCGCTGGTGCGGCAACAGCTGGTGTGACTGAGTGAAGCCCTGCCCACACACGGGGCAGATGAACGGGTTTTTGCTGGTGTGGACCCGCTGGAGGCCAGGAGGTGGTGTAACTGAGGGAAGCCTTTCCTGCATGAGTACAGGTGAATAGCCGCTGCCCGACGTGCAAACGCCAATGAATCTCCAGCGCAGATGGCGAAGGGAAACCATTCCCACACTCCCCACATTTCCACGGTTTCTCCATGGTACAGGTGCCCTCGTCTGTCTCTGACCTTAACAATCAGTTGAAAACTCGCTCACACTTACAGCATGTGTGTGGTGTTACTGGTGAACCCTCTGATAATTGGAACACTCTCATTCAGTCTGTAAAGCTTGTTCCAGTCACTACTCTGGTGTGTGGGTATGTGAGACTCTAAGGTTCCAGTCACACTGACGTTTAAAACCTAACTAAGCAGACAGACTTTCTCCTCTTTGTTTTCAAGGTCATCAATATCCACGTCCTCGTGAATCAAGTGACTGTCAGACTTTGATGTGATATTTGGTCTGAGATTTCTGCCTCCAAATTCTTCTCTTGTAATATTCTTGTGAAGTGATTGCAAGGATCATCACAGTCAGTCCATGACAGAAAATCTAAACGTAATTCTAGTTACTGTGGAACATTCTTTCCTCTCAATCCCAAAGATCTTTGTGTAGATCCATATGTAACTGTAAACCAACAGGGTTATGGGGCAGACTGCATACCTCAACAAAGAGTTCACATGGACTCAACTTGCTGAATGGACCTCTAGTGCAGTATTGACGTTCTTACTGAAGATCTACAATATGCTGCAGTACGGTATTACAAGCCCAGAAACAACTGCAAATCAGACAAGGTATTTTCAGAAGTTGGACCATGAATTTCTGAAGCTGCTGCTGCTCTTCTTCTCTCTCTGAATGAAGATTGATCTTCACCCAAACTTCAACTTCCTTCCTCTGTCCAAATATTTGTGAACACAGCCCTTTTTTTGAAGGATGGCATGTTTCCTGATCATCACAATTAAAGGGGTGTCTTCCCCCTGATATGCAAAGGGACGGTCAGTCAGGGGAGGACAGGGTCACATCTTGTGTTGTTATGTGAAATCTATGACAGCTGCAATAATTCATCCCAACTCCTGTACTCAGTACTCTGACTGATGAAAGCAAACATGCCAAAAGTCTTCTTCACCGCCCTGTCTACCCATGACTCCACTTTCCAGGTGCGATGAACCTGCACCCCTACATCTCTTGGTTTGAAATCCTGCATATGAAACAGATTTGGTGCTTGTTGGTATGTGTTATTATTTGGTGCTTATCTCGACTCTAATTTGCTAGAGTCCTTCCAAGATCCCTACGTTCCATTACACTCCTTAAAGTCCTACCATTCACC
The DNA here is from genome assembly GCF_020745735.1 of Hemiscyllium ocellatum. Lineage (NCBI taxonomy): Eukaryota > Metazoa > Chordata > Chondrichthyes > Orectolobiformes > Hemiscylliidae > Hemiscyllium > Hemiscyllium ocellatum. Next base: position 209,999 of record NW_026867500.1, on the reverse strand, counting down.
ATGAAATTCCGGTCTTGATTTGACGATACAAAATATAAGAACTCACACTTATCTATATTAAACTCCATTTGCCATTAACCTTAAACCTTTGCCCTCTAATTTTGGATTCCCCCACCCAAGGGAAAAGACCTTGCCTATTTACCCTACCCATGCCTCTCATGATTTTATAAATGTCTTTAAAGTCACTCCTCAGCCTCCAAAGCTCCAGGGAAAACAGCCCCAATCTATTCAGCCTCTTCCTGTAGCTCAAACCCTCCAGCCCTGGCAGCATCCTTGTAAATGTTTTCTGAACCCTTTCAAATTTCATAGCACCCTTCCTGTATCAGAAAGCACAGAATTGCATGCAGTATTGCAACAATGATGGAACCAATGTCCTCGCTGAAGAAGATTTTAAAAACAACATTTATAACTACAAGCAAATCAAGTTAGTTGGGCATGACCTTCCCATAGCATTTTGTTTTGGCTGTCCTTCATTAACCTATGCTTTATAATATATAAGAAAATATTTTGAGGGATGGGATTGTTGCTCGCATGTCCAACATTTGCTCACCATCCTTCATGGCCTTTGGACCGAGCAATTGGCTACATGCTAGAACTTCGTTGAGAGTCAACCACATTGTAGTAGGTCTGGAGTCACATGATGTGAGCGTGCGCACACATGTGTAGGGTTGTGATGGTAGATTTCCCTCCCGAAAGAATACTTTCACAACAATCAGTAATGATTGGACAAAAGCAATAGTTCTGGCAGCATCTATGAGGAGACGACAGTGTTACTGTTTTGAGTCCTTCAAAATTAGGCTGGATTCAAAACATTAATTGTTTTCTTTCCACAGATGCTGCCAGACCTGCTGCAGTTTCCCAGCAATTGTTGCTGATCTCCAACATCTGCAATTCATTGTCTTAGCCAATAATGGTTTCCTTGTTGCCAGTACTGAGACAAACTCTCACTTCCTGATCTTTTTATTCATTGAAAATAAAGTCCACTAGCATCCAGGATGGGATTTTAATTTTTGTTCTCAGAAAACCGAAATCTCTGGGCTACTTAACCAGTATCACTAGATCACAATCTTCCCTTCACTGACAGTGACAATCTTGTCCTGAATATTTTTCTTTATTCATTCATGGAATGTGACACTTTGTCTCCTAAAAGAACCAAGTGCCAATTCAGAGGGCAGTTAAGAGTCAATCACATGACTTTGGATCAAGAGTGACACATTCACCAAACTGGGAAAGGACTGAAGATTTCCTTCCTTAAAAAAAAGGTTATTAGTGAACAAGATCGGTACTTATGACAATTGATAAGATCATCAAAGCAGCTTTATATTCCAGATACATAAATTGATTTCAAATTGCATCGGGGCCATAGCAGCATCATTTTGAAACTCCAGATGTTAAATCCAGTAACAATGCCCAAATGCCACCAACTCCCTACAATCTCTAGGCTTCCCAACATTGACTGGTCTGTAATTGCCAGTTGTATCCTTTTCCTCATTAGTATTTACTATTCAATTCAGCCCATTGAGTTGACTCTGCCATTCATTCAGATCACAATTATTCTGGTAAACATTTACTCCACTTTTCTGCCATTGTCCCATAATCCTCAGTAATCCTCAATTCGCTTACTGATTAAAACAAACACTATCTCAGCCTTGAATGCACATAACAACCCAGGCTCAACAGCCCTTTTAGTATCAAGTTCCACAGATTTACTGCCCTCAGGAGAAATTCCTATCTGTCCTAAACATGCAATCTCTTATTTGGAGGTTACTTCCTCTGGTCCCAGACTCACCCACTTTCCCACGTCCAGCCTGTCAAGTCTCCTCAGAATCTTGTACGTGACAATAAGGTTACCTCTAATTCTTCTAACTTCTAATAAGCACAGGCCCAACCTATTCATTTCTCTCATAAGACATTCTTTCCATCCCTGATATCATCATGGTCAACCATCTCTGGACTGCCTCCAATGCCAATATATCTTTCCTCAGGTAAAGGGTCCTAAACGTTCAGAGTATTCACTTGTGGCCTGACTAGGGCCTTACAAAGGTTCACTATAACCTTTCTACATTTATACTCTGTTGAAAAGGCCAAACTCCCATTTGCTCCCTATTACTTACTGAAATTGGATGAAGAGATTCGTGGATGTGATTCCAAATCCTCTAAAGTTTTCTCCATTTAATATTCAGTTCTTCACCTCCTGACAAACTGCATGACCTCATTTTCCCATCTGCCAAGCTTTCGTTCATTTGCTTAACCTGTCTATATCCCTCTCCAGATATCTAATGTCATCCTCACCACCTGCTTTCACATCAACTGTCTCTTCTGCAAAAGTACATTCACTTTACTTATCCAAGTAATTCGTATACATATTGTAAATAATGTTGACCCCAGCGCTGATCCCCGTGGTACACCACAAATTACAAGTTGCCATCCTGAACATGCCCCTTACCATAACTGTGGTAGTTAGTCCATCCTCTATCCATGCTAACATTCAGCCTCCAACACCCTGGGCTCTTTGCTTACCATTTCATGAGATGTTAATATCATTGGCTGTGCCAACAACTCTTTCCAAACTGACCTTGAAAAGGTGGTCCTGAGCTGCCTGTTAAATTGCTTCACAAACATGGTGTGGTCTGCAACAATGTTCAGGAATGAGTTCCAGCATTTTGGTCAATAACAAAGAAGCAATGCGATATATCTTGCAGTCGGAATCCTGTGTTCACACTTGTCTGTTCTTGGTGGTTGAGGCATGGCTTGGAAGGTGCTTTTGAAGAACCACACCCATGCAATCAAGCCAGACTGACAGATTGTGGCATCAGACTCTGCCATTTGATTTTCCTTCATCAATCTACATTCTTTCCAGCTATGTTTCAGTCTCAAACTGCCACGAAATGCCTTCTGTTACGGCTTAAAGATAAGAATACACAAGATAATCAATTATATTTTGGGTTGTATAAATCTTAGCCTGCCAGAATTATTTTCTTAGGCTTGAATTAAACTGGATGACTGCATGAAATGGTTTGTTGCTCAGATTTGAATCTTCATGCTCAAGGAGACAGTGCCAATAATATCATTAAACTCCTTTTTTTGTTAAAAAAGGACAAGCTCTTGATTTATTTTTACAACTTACTGGTATTCCACCTGCACATTCAATGTCAAACTCAGACATCATAAATGAAATTACACCATTAATTTTGTTTAACAACAATCCAACAGATTTATTAATAATACAGTGAATACCATGTCCGATTATTGTGAAACTAAATTTGACCGAAAATGTAAAATTGAGATGAGAGATAACAGATGGGGAAGGGCAGAAGGTAAGAAATGCAGCATCATAGAAGGTGTTCCTCCAGGGAGTGTATTTTACCAACTACAACTGCTCAATATAAACAAACACTCTGACATGATCCTCCGGTTTTAATGTAAACCATACCCCCATACAGTAGGTACCATTTAAATAAGTTAATAGATACAAGCCTTGAGTAAATCCAGCCTCCAGCCGGACCCCCCGCTTCTTGGAGCTCGGACCTTCCTCCAGCTCCGGGGGGTTGTTGAGCTCCTGGGCTCCGGCCGCCGCCGAAGAAGCCGCGGGCGCCGGCTCTCTCTCCTCCACCGCCGACAGTTTTAATTTGTTTT